>NW_024427323.1:0-71050 GCF_017639655.2 Falco naumanni | reverse complement strand
ACACCTATTAAACACTAGATAACAATGTTTATCTTTCCTAGTCTCCTTCACAATACCTACTCTTCTCTCATCTCTTGTTAGGTCAAAATATTCTCCAGCTTCCTCTCCTATCTCTCTCTATCAACATTCTCTGTCCTCTTTTTTGCTTGTTAATTGCGAGGAGGCAAAGGGGGTGTGTAGCTGGGTGACCACGGACCTGCTTTATGTTACAATCAACTAAACACTGAATACAGGAAAAAAAGGCATGGGAGACATCAGGCAAACATCAATAAGGTGGTTAAAGGTAATTATAATAAATCCTGTAATACTTTTTGAGTCATGGCCCAAAGTTTCCCAGCCGTGAGAGAGACCAAAGCATCCCGCCCCTGGCTCTGCTGCAGATCTTTGCTTTAAGGCTTTGAAGTTTTGTATACTTTTGTAAATTAATTCACAGTGGTCACTCAGATTCACGTAACACATCCTACCAAAGCCTTCACACTTGTGTCCCTGTGCTAATAATAAAAATCAGTAGCAACTCGGTTCTGTAGCAACATATGATGGACAGAATCAACATCTGTTAATAAGCCAGAAAAAAACACACCAGCATTTGTGACGTGCGGAATTAGACTCTATAACTCGAAAGTTATAAAGTAGGTGTGTTTATTGCGCGCAGATGCACGGGGGATCGCTCCTCCACAAGCCTGCATACCCGAAGTGACGAACCATCCTACATTTATACAATGAAACAAATGAATATTCAATTAACGCCTATACATATTCGTTACCTAAACCCCGCTTCCTATATCAGTCCGTTTCCTGGAACGTGGTGGTCTTGCAGGGTTGTAGGTGATTCATGTCCTTGCGACCATCCGATCTTCTCCAGCAAGGAGACTTAGCACTCCCTCCCTCTAGATAGCATTGGAATATCTCTCATCCTTTTCTCATTCTTTTTTTAATAGCCCCTTTGTTAGAGGAAGAGGGGCAGGCTTCTCCTCAAAACTGTAGCTGTCTCCTCAGAGCTGTGTGCCTATGTGACCAGACACCGCACCCATGACCAGGCACCACATTCCTGGGCAGACATATACAATCACAGTCGGTGTTCCATTGTCCCCATTTCACACTATTTCTCCATATCAATCCCCCCTTTTCTATTAAATTAAGTAAATTCTTTTACTTAAGCAGTCTTCCCGAATGACATAAAGCATCATACATAAGTGTTACCCTTTTAAACATTCTCCAAACCCACAAATATAACATAATGGCTAGTATTAAGGAAATTCCTAAACTGATCAATAAGATCACAATGGGGTGTACCACAGTGTTAAGAATTGATTCATCTTTTCTACCTGGCCACTCGATTGTGGTCGGTATGGGGTATGTAATTGCCAATCTATTCCTAGATGGTGGCTGATCTGTTGCACTATTCTGGACACAAAATGTGGTCCTCTATCCGAGGACATTACCACTGGGACTCCAAACCTAGGTATTATCTCTTGGAGCAGTATTTTGGTCACTTCCCAGGCTTTAGCAGTTCTGCATGGGAAGGCTTCTGGCCAACCTGAAAAGGTGTCTGTTAGTACCAATAAATATCGATACCCCCCTTTTCAAGGAAGTTCCGAGAAATTGGATCTGCCAATGTTGCACTGGAACATTTCCTCTACTAATGTTCCCTAGTTTCATTTTATTTGCTTTATTGGGATTATTGCATAAACACATTTCACATTGCTGAGTCACCTGTTTTATTACAGAATACAAGTTTTGCCCTATCAATTTCTGATTTAGACTTTTATATAAAGCATCAGCTCCCCAATGCGTCTTATTAATAATAGGGCTGTGGTCCATATTAAATTAGATGGTACCACTATATGACCAGCCCTTAAATAAGGTCCCACTTACTTAATTTTATTTTATCATTCATGTCCTGAATTCTCTTTAAGTTTTCTTTAGAATAGTTTGGCTCCTGATCTGTACTTACAGTTTGGATTTTATCGTCTGGTATTAAGGATAATTCCTCCTTTCCTACCTCCTCTGTTACTCGTCTGGCCTCATGGTCGGCCAGGCGGGTTCCAATTTCCAAATCAGTGCATCAATGGGCCATCTTATGTTCTTCCTTCCTGGATGATCCTCTTATAACAGAGGGGGCCGTTCCTCACATCAAGGTCTGGCATGGCATACGTTCCCACCGCTCAATGCCTACTGGGTTGCAGCCAACAGCAGAATTCAAGATTCTTCTTGGTGGCCAAACACAGGGGCCAACCCCAGTCTTGCCCTTGGACTATGGTAGGAGGCACCTGACCAACCTTATTCCTTGTATTTCGTTGTCAATGCAGATGACGTGCGGAAAGCAGACTCCACAATCTGTAAGATTGTAAAGTAGGTATGTTTATTCAGCGCTGGGCAGCACGGGGGAGTAGTCCCGCCAAAACCGTGCGCGCCTGATACGAAAACTTGCTCTGTTTTATAAGACAACTCATTACATATTCATAATATGATGTAATACACCTATACATATGCATTACCTATCCCCGCTTTGTATTAAGATTAGTTCTGCAAGTCATTTCATATCTCTCTCCCGACTGAGTTTGCGCAGTGTCCCCTGGTGGTGGTCATCAGGGGTCCTGAGGATGAAGGCAGGTGAGTCTTCCTCGTGACCCCCACATCTGGCGCAGGCTCAGTAACGTCCTGCTCTTTGTCCAAACCGCAGAACCAGCTTTGGCTTGTTCTTGCAAGGCTGTAATCTTTCTTTGGACTTATATGGTCATAAAGCTGGACTGATATGATCATGAAGCCCTTTACTCCCGTACACCTTATCACAGTACCCAAGCAAACCGTGTAAGATCTGGCAAACAGCTTAAATTTTACAACTTTTACCCTAAACAGCTAAACAGACTATTACAATTGTTAATCTCTACCCTATCTCTTACCCCCTCCCCCCCTCAGTCCCCCCTTTTCAAAGAAATTAGTAAATCCTTTTACTCAGACTCGAAGTATTGATTAGATTCCAATTTTTGTCGCAGTTGATTTCTCTTCCATTCGCTATAGGAATTTCCAGTTCCCTTAAAACACCAAAATCCACAACGGACAGCTATACTAATAATTAAAAATAGAAAGACAATTACAATGATCATTACAAATAATTGTTTTAACCATGTTAGATTGGGCAACCAGGATGTCAATTTCTCCCATAATTCAAAACAACTCCAAGAAGTGTTGTCTTGTGTCACTTTATGTAGAATATTTACTTGTTTGCTTATTTCTTGGAGGTCCTCGGTGATTCGCCCGCTCTGATCTGCATACATGCAACAATCTACATTGATCACAGTGCATACCCCTCCTTGAAAGGCTAATAGCAAATCTAAGGCCATACGATTCTGTGATACTATTTTCGATAAGTCAGTAACTTCCTCCTGGAGTGCCAGGAGGGCATCAACTGTTCTATTTTCCACTGTTTCTATTACAGCTGAGATGTTTATTATTGCCTTTTCCAACTCACAGAGTTTCATCTGCACATCCCATAACAAGTCACTGTCATGGCAAAACACACAGATTTACATTAGTAGATCTACTACAGAGTGTATTTTATTTCAGGTTTTCTGCCAATATCCCCACAGCCTTGCTGACCAAGGGATATTGTTTTTATCTGAACTGGGCAAGCCTCCCCCCTTATCATTTTTACTGTAACAGGTAAAGCATTTTTCACCTTTTATTTTCGGATACACCTGGTTAAAAATTTATTTTACTTCAGGGAGGTCCTCTTTTCCTCTTTTCTGTTGAATTAAAGATAAGCTTAATATTTCAATTACTTGATCATTTTTAACTTTTAGTTTCATTTCTCCTTCTTTAAACGTCTAGATATTCTAATAAATCTCATCCCAACAAAGATTTTGGTGAATTTGGCATTCTTATTTGTTTTCTTAGTTTGTACTTTAAAGGTTTCAGGATGTTTTCCTGGTGGCCAGCAGCTCCCACAACTGTAACAATTTTTTTTATTATTATTATTATTTTTTTACTGAAGTTTAACAAATAAGTTGGTTTCCTATTCAGTAAAATTCCACCTCATACCCATTCCCTGCCCTAAAGGGGCCGTTACCGGTCCTGTTGTACTGCAAATGCTGCAGCAATTGGGGTGACATTGTCAGGTCCTTCTGCTCAATTGTCAGCAACAGCAACCCCCTCCTCCTCACCAGCAGGAGGATTCGGGGCAGGAGATGCTCTTCCTGCTCTGCAGGTTACACAAGCCTGCCTCTGCAGCAGCACTTCTGTTTTAACTCTTTCTTACCCTGAATGCAAATCTGCTACTTGTTGCTTTAAGTCTGTGTTATTACATATCAGCCTTCGCAGGCAAACAGCAAACACCCTGCCATGCGTCCAGCGTGACTCAGCCGCACCTTCGAGGGGGTACGGGGGTTTGTACAAACTCACCCCAATACTTTAACACTTTCACAGGGTCTTTGACTCTCCACCCCCCTCCCCCGGCTTCAGATCTTACATACATTATCACAAGTTTTTATCTTACAACATGTTTCATTCTGGTTGCTGCACAGAAAGAACCACAACCTCAGCGCTATTTTTTTTTTTTTTTTTTTTTTTTTTTTTTTTTTTTACACAAATCTTTCAACAAGAACTTCCTTAAAGCTATTAAACAGGTACACCAAAACCCTAAAATTTTAACCAGAGGACTAACGGTGCCCCAAAGAGAATGTGGATCAAGGCCTTGCTCATTAGCCTCTCCATTTTGTACCTCCGTAACACTCAAACCTTTAAGACCGCCATATAAGTATTACTCTGACAACTGTGTTTGCCTGTTTATCTTAGAAGATTTCAGTATTTCTTTACAATCCATTAAGCACAGGCATAATTACACACATTTATTTTAGGATACTTCTGTGCCTCCCACAATTTAAGCCTATAAGAAGACGCTGTTTAAGCACCATATTAACTCAGGTTAACCAGCAGCAGCTTCAGTATTCGAATGGAAAGCCACAGACGTGTTCACAGTCACCAAAAAAATATCCCTGCAAATAAATCTACAAATCAGTTACTGAACTTGGCTTTGTATTGTGGAGCTGAATTGGAGCAATGCCACTGTCAGCTGAAATTAAGCAAAGTGCTCCATCCCCCCCCACAGGCAGAGTAGAGCTAGTTTTGCATACAACGTGGACATCCTGTCCACAGCACAGGTGTTTAATCTTACAAATCTCCTTCTGCTGCATCACCCTACCTGCACAACACTGACGCAGCCTCAGATCCTCATGTAAATATACTATAGTAATGCAACTTACATAAAGCAAGACACTGAGTACAGTTTTGTTTGTTTGTTTTATCCTTTTCTAGAGCCATAATCAAAGATCAGGTGGTGTTAATCCCACACTCCTCCTGTCACACAAACATATCAGCACAC
Organism: Falco naumanni; assembly: GCF_017639655.2. Lineage (NCBI taxonomy): Eukaryota > Metazoa > Chordata > Aves > Falconiformes > Falconidae > Falco > Falco naumanni. The sequence goes on along the minus strand of NW_024427323.1, from coordinate 65,670 downwards.
ATTACTTCATCCCATTTTCCTTCTCTCCATACTGCAGCAAAGTATTTTCTTATTCACATTTCCACCAGCAGACCCTCCAATATCCCTCAAAACACATCCTAACGGGCTTTTCTTTAAAATCCCACCACTCTGTTTTCCTCCCATTTTTCCAGCTTACACTCACAGAACACACTTATCACTTACAGAATTACTACTTACAAAACGCAACACACAGGTATCTTTCTACAGCAACACCAAGAGCTCACTATTATAAAAAATATCGCCGAAATCACAGTAACAATTATCAAAGTCGAATTCCACATTCCATAAATCCCGTAATCAAAATAAGCAACACTGCAGCAAATAAGCTTTATAAGCAAACTTGCCAGGTTCCAGATGGCAATTAAATGCCGATAAAACCCAAACAGAACCAGAAGTATACTTAGGGTATCAGCCACAGAAGTATACCTGAGTTTTCCAGACCAGACGTATACTTGAGAAACTAGTCCCCAAGCACACCCAGACGTATACCCGAGAAACTAGTCCCCAAGCATACCCAGACGTATACCCGAGAAACTAGTTCCCAAGCACACCCAGACGTATACTTGAAAAACTAGTTCCCAAGCACACCCAGACGTATACTTGAAAAACTAGTTCCCAAGCACACCCAGACGTATACTTGAAAAACTAGTCCCCAAGCACACCCAGACGTATACCCGAGAAATTAGTCCCCAAGCACACCCAGACGTATACCCGAGAAACTAGTCCCCAAGCACACCCAGACATATACCCGAGAAACTAGTCCCCAAGCACACCCAGACGTATACCCGAGAAACTAGTTCCCAAGCATACCCAGACGTATACCCGAGAAACTAGTCCCCAAGCACATCCAGACATATACCCGAGAAACTAGTCCCCAAGCACATCCAGACATATACCCGAGAAACTAGTTCCCAAGCACACCCAGACGTATACCCGAGAAACTAGTTCCCAAGCACACCCAGACGTATACCCGAGAAACTAGTTCCCAAGCATACCCAGACGTATACCCGAGAAACTAGTTCCCAAGCATACCCAGACGTATACCCGAGAAACTAGTTCCCAAGCATACCCAGACGTATACCCGAGAAACTAGTTCCCAAGCATACCCAGACGTATACCCGAGAAACTAGTTCCCAAGCACACCCAGACGTATACTTGAGAAACTAGTTCCCAAGCATACCCAGACGTATACCTGAGAAACTAGTTCCCAAGCATACCCAGATGTATACCCGAGAAACTAGTTCCCAAGCATACCCAGATGTATACTTGAGAAACTAGTTCCCAAGCATACCCAGACGTATACCTGAGAAACTAGTTCCCAAGCATACCCAGACGTATACCTGAGAAACTAGTTCCCAAGCATACCCAGATGTATACCTGAGAAACTAGTTCCCAAGCATACCCAGATGTTACCCTGCGGAAATCAATTTTCTCGTCTTACGGGTAACCCCAGATTACCGGTAATACCAGAATACAGCAATAAAGAATACTATCACTTACAGGAGATGGGATTCTTGTCTGCCTCCGCAGTGATCCGATGAGTTGGGGAGTCCCTCCGGAAAAATCCTGGGGGTACCCAAGGGAGTCCACTTCCCAGCGGGTCCTACGGTCAGGCAGAGAGCCGTCCCATCTGGGGTGCCAGATTGTTTCAAAGAACGTCTTCAGAATTTCTTAGTGATTAAGTATTCTTTATTGTCGGCGCCGGGCGTATGGGGGATCCTTCCACCAATCGTACACACCCAGAGGGGCAGGTTATCTTATCTTTATATAATGAAACAATGAATATTCCATTAACGCCTATACATATTCATTACCTGAACCCGCCTACCCTCGCTTCATATGTTAATTAGCTTATCAGTCTTTCGCGCTTGCGCAGATTCTTCCAAAAATTGTGGGCCGGGGTCTTTAGAATGTGGGCAGTGGTCTATGGGAGGAAGGCTGTAGGTCTTCCTCATGGTGTACTTTTCACCTTTTGCTCATTATGTCATGGTCTTGCACATTTGCAGTGTTCTTATCAGTCTGAGGTAATTTATGCCCTTGCTGGCCATCTGCTTTTCTTGCTTAATTATTTCTTTTACCCTTATCTGTCCTCTCCTGCTGAAGTGTTCCGCTAAAGTTTTAACACAGAAGGTCAGCAGATAGGCGGATGTCTAACAAAGGATAACAGAACAGACACCACAGGTAGACAAGTCACATGTGGCGGTACATGATATCTACAATTGTTACAGTGGCTAACAAACATGACCACTGTCATTTCTTTCAAAGTCTCTAAAGTTTCTTGACTGCTCGCCTGTCTCAGTGAGTACAGGTTTCTAGAGCGTCTTAAAACTTCTTCAAATATTTAAAATCTCTAAAGTTTCTTGGCTGCTCATCAGTCTCGATGAGTACAGGTGTTATCCTCGGGGTTTACGTTGTCTGCCTGGTCCAGCCAGCAAGACGATCGTTCAGCCAAGACGTCCCCTCCAGAACACAGCCCTCTTCCACCAGCTGTCTTTTTTACCGACCAGTTCAGTCCTTATTCTTCCAAGGCTTCGGAACGCCACCATAGGGGTCACCGTTTGAGGAGACTGAGGCAGGGACTCACGGATCTGACTAGAAGACCCTTTATGAGTCCATATACGTCTCTTTCTGGGGACGAAGCCTGACTCCCCGTTATGGATTTCCCACAGCTCACCTCTCACCTCCAGAGGGATTTCAGGCCGGCTCCTGCTTCCTTTCAGCAGATCATGCAAAGTTCTGTGGGATTCCCGGCAAGTCGCTCAGATAGGCGATTCGAGAGCCCTTGACGTCAGATCCTTAAACGGATCACATAGGGGTCACCAATTTGCGGCGAATGAAGAAACGGGACGCAGCTCGATGCAAGCAAATGTCAATTGATTGTACTGAAGCACGCTGCAGCAAAGGGGCTCCAAGAAGAGCTGGGCATCAAACAAACTGCTCCTCCGGCGCTCCCTGCTAACCACTGCTCTGCTGGGGTGGCACAAAGCCACCTCGAAGCTGGCGCCAAGACATGATCCTCCGGCGTGGTGGACACCAAGGACGCATCCAGCAGGACAAAAACCAAGAGCTTTGCCAAGCACAAAGCAAGAAATGGCTCCTCCAGAGCGGCACCACAAAGAGATCCTCTGCGGCCGAGCGCTCAGGGGCTCCTCAAATGCTGCACCATCAACGGCTCACCAGCGTGGCACCACCAACGGCTCCTCCGATGCAGCAAAGGGGCTCCAAGAAGAGCTGGGCACCAATAAACTGCTCCTCCGGTGCTCCTTGTTAAACACTGCTCTGCTGGGGTGGCACAAAGCCACACTCTGGGTCAGCACGAAGACACGCTACTCCAGCGTGGTGACACCAAGGACGCATCCAGCAGGACAAAAGCCAAGAGCTTTGCCAAGCACAAAGCAAGAAATGGCTCATCCAGAGCGGCACCACAAAGGGATCCTCTGAGGCCAAGCGCTCAGGGGCTCCTCAAATGCTGCACCATCAACGGCTCACCACCGTGGCACCACCAACGGCTCCTCCGATGCAGCAAAGGGGCTCCAAGAAGAGCTGGGCATCAAACAAACTGCTCCTCCGGCGCTCCCTCCTAACCACTGCTCTGCTGGGGTGGTACAAAGCAACCTCTAAGCTGGCGCCAAGACACGATCCTCCGGCGTGGTGAACACCAAAGACGCCTCCAGGATGGCAAACGCCAAGAGCTTTGCCAAGCACAAAGCAAGAAATGGCTCCTCCAGAGCGGCACCACAAAGGGATCCTCTGCGGCCGAGCGCTCAGGGGCTCCTCAAATGCTGCACCATCAACGGCTCACCAGCGTGGCACCACCAACGGCTCCTCCGATGCAGCAAAGGGGCTCCAAGAAGAGCTGGGCATCAAACAGACTGATCCTCCGGTACTCCTTGATAAACACTGCTCTGATGGGGTGGCACAAAGCCACCTCTAAGCTGGCGCCAAGACACGATCCTCTGGCGCGGTGGACACCAAGGATGCATCCAGCAGGACAAAAGCCAAGAGCTTTGCCAAGCACAAAGCAAGAAATGGCTCCTCCAGAGCGGCACCACAAAGGGATCCTCTGCGGCCGAGCGCTCAGGGGCTCCTCAAATGCTGCACCATCAACGGCTCACCACCGTGGCACCACCAACGGCTCCTCCGATGCAGCAAAGGGGCTCCAAGAAGAGCTGGGCATCAAACAGACTGATCCTCCGGTGCTCCCTGCTAACCACTGCTCTGCCGGGGTTGGCACAAACCAACCTCTAAGCTGGCGCCAAGACACGATCCTCCGGCGTGGTGGACACCAAGGACGCCTCCAGGATGGCAAACGCCAAGAGCATTGCCAAGCACAAAGCAAGAAATGGCTCCTCCAGAGCGGCACCACAAAGGGATCCTCTGTGGCCGAGCGCACAGGGGCTCCTCAAATGCTGCACCATCAACGGCTCACCACCGTGGCACCACCAACGGCTCCTCCGATGCAGCAACGGGGCTCCAAGAAGAGCTGGGCATCAAACAAACTGCTCCTCCGGTGCTCCCTGGTACGTCTGCTCTGCTGGGGCGGTACAAAGCCATCCTCTGGAGAGGTGCCAGCACACGCTCCTCCAGCGTGGTGATACCAGGATGCATCCAGCAGGACAAAAGCCAAGAGCTTTGCCAAGCACAAAGCAAGAAATGGCTCCTCCAGAGCGGCACCACAAAGGGATCCTCTGTGGCCGAGCGCTCAGGGGCTCCTCAAATGCTGCACCATCAACGGCTCACCACCGTGGCACCACCAACAGCTCCTCCGATGCAGCAAAGGGGCTCCAAGAAGAGCTGGGCATCAAACAAACTGCTCCTCCGGCGCTCCCTGCTAACCACTGCTCTGCTGGGGCGGCACAAAGCCACACTCCGGGTCAGCACGAAGACACGCTACTCCAGCGTGGTGACACCAAGGACGCATCCAGCAGGACAAAAGCCAAGAGCTTTGCCAAGCACAAAGCAAGAAATGGCTCCTCCAGAGCGGCACCACAAAGGGATCCTCTGCGGCCGAGCGCTCAGGGGCTCCTCAAATGCTGCACCATCAACGGCTCACCAGCGTGGCACCACCAACGGCTCCTCCGATGCAGCAAAGGGGCTCCAGGAAGAGCTGGGCATCAAACAAACTGCTCCTCCGGTGCTCCCTGGTACCACTGCTCTGCTGGGGCGGTACAAAGCCATACTCTGGAGAGGTGCCAGCACACGCTCCTCCAGCGTGGTGACACCAGGATGCCTCCAGGACGGAAAACGCCAAGAGCTTTGCCAAGCACAAAGCAAGAAATGGCTCCTCCAGAGCGGCACCACAAAGGGATCCTCTGTGGCCGAGCGCTCAGGGGCTCCTCAAATGCTGCACCATCAACGGCTCACCAGCGTGGCACCACCAACGGCTCCTCCGATGCAGCAAAGGGGCTCCAAGAAGAGCTGGGCATCAAACAAACTGCTCCTCCGGTGCTCCCTGCTAACCACTGCTCTGCCGGGGTTGGCACAAACCAACCTCTAAGCTGGCGCCAAGACACGATCCTCCAGCGTGGTGGACACCAAAGACGCCTCCAGGATGGCAAACGCCAAGAGCTTTGCCAAGCACAAAGCAAGAAATGGCTCCTCCAGAGCGGCACCACAAAGGGATCCTCTGTGGCCGAGCGCTCAGGGGCTCCTCAAATGCTGCACCATCAACGGCTCACCAGCGTGGCACCACCAACGGCTCCTCCGATGCAGCAAAGGGGCTCCAAGAAGAGCTGGGCATCAAACAAACTGCTCCTCCGGTGCTCCCTGGTACCACTGCTCTGCTGGGGCGGTACAAAGCCATACTCTGGAGAGGTGCCAGCACACGCTCCTCCAGCGTGGTGACACCAGGATGCCTCCAGGACGGCAAATGCCAAGAGCTTTGTCAAGCACAAAGCAAGAAATGGCTCCTCCAGAGCAGCACCACAAAGGGATCCTCTTTGGCCGAGAGCTCAGGGGCTCCTCAAATGCTGCACCATCAACGGCTCACCACCGTGGCACCACCAACGGCTCCTCCGATGCAGCAAAGGGGCTCCAAGAAGAGCTGGGCACCAACAAACTGCTCCTCCGGTACTCCTTGATAAACACTGCTCTGATGGGGTGGCACAAAGCCACCTCTAAGCTGGCGCCAAGACACGATCCTCCGGCGCGGTGGACACCAAGGATGCATCCAGCAGGACAAAAGCCAAGAGCTTTGCCAAGCACACAGCAAGAAATGGCTCCTCCAGAGCGGCACCACAAAGGGATCCTCTGCAGCCGAGCGCTCAGGGGCTCCTCAAATGCTGCACCATCAATGTCTCACCACCGTGGCACCACCAACGGCTCCTCCGATGCAGCAAAGGGGCTCCAAGAAGAGCTGGGCATCAAACAAACTGCTCCTCCGGCGCTCCCTGCTAACCACTGCTCTGCTGGGGCGGCACAAAGCCACACTCCGGGTCAGCATGAAGACACGCTACTCCAGCGTGGTGACACCAAGGACGCATCCAGCAGGACAAAAGCCAAGAGCTTTGTCAAGCACAAAGCAAGAAATGGCTCCTCCAGAGCGGCACCACAAAGGGATCCTCTGTGGCTGAGCGCTCAGGGGCTCCTCAAATGCTGCACCATCAACGGCTCACCACCGTGGCACCACCAACGGCTCCTCCGATGCAGCAAAGGGGCTCCAAGAAGAGCTGGGCATCAAACAAACTGCTCCTCCGGCGCTCCCTGCTAACCACTGCTCTGCTGGGGTGGTACAAAGCCATTCTCTGGAGAGGTGCCAGGACACGCTCCTCCGGCGTGGTGACACCAAGGACACCTCCGGGACGGCGACACCCAGGGCTCCTCCGGCGCAAAGCAAGAAATGGCGCCTCCAGGGCGCTGCCACCATCCGCTCCTCCTCGGCACCGTAACAAAGGGCTGCTCCACTGCGGTACGACGAGGGGCTCCCCAGGCACTTCGCCACCAGCCGCTCCCCTGGGGCGCTGCGCTATAGGGCTGCTTTGGGGCAGTACCACTGGGGGTCTCCAGGGGCAACAGCATCAGCACCTCCTCCGGGGTGGCGTGAGCGCAGTACAGCACAACTCATACCAAGCTGGAAAGAACAGACTTGAAATACAATACGTCATACGACGCATTACAAACAGCCCAGCAGAAAACACAAGATGTACCGTCCGATACAAAATACAACCTGACGCACACCATACACACGAGGCACGAAATACAAGATGCAACTCAAGAAACACTAAACCCTGCAAAACCAAAACAATACATACAGCACCAAATATAACCCAGGCGAGAGCATGCAATACACAGTACATACACGACTATGCAGCACATACAATATGGAATATGGAACACAAAACCAACTACCATATGCTCCACCAGGTACACCTCCCCCCACAACCCATCCCCGACAAAGCACACTGTACAGGCCACGTAAGACACACAGAAGGCGCCAGACAGTCGAATACACCAAACCCAACGCCGTACAGAACAGCAAACGCAATGACGCAGCCATGACCGGCTCCCCTGGGGACGTGTGCCGAAGGGCTCTGCCGGGGCGCCGCCGCCATTCAGGGCTCCTTCAGCGCGGGGCGATGAAAGGCTCCACAGAGACGGCCTGGGCTGCGTGTCGAACGTGTCCTCCAGGGCTGGCACGATGCAGGCAGGGCTCCCCCGACTAAACAAGCCCAACCCCTGCAGCCTATATGTTCCTTATATGTTACCTATAAGGAAACACCATACAGTAGGATACCAAAAATACCATGACACAATATATATGATACAGAACACACCACGCTACAGAATACATCAGTACAACATTAAAATACATGTAATACAATATAAATGACATTACAATACTTGCAATAAAAGAAAACACACTACATACAAGACAAGACATTACAATACCACGTACCATTACGAACCACCAATACAACCCAATACATACAATACTTTGCATGCCCTAATTTAGAGAAAATAGAATACAAAAGTAAATGCATATAACGCACATCAAAATATAAGGCAATACATACAAGACAAGACACTACATATAGTACCATACAAATCATACACCTCGATATGCTCCAATACGTCGGATAAATGTCATACCATACAATACGTACAGGACAGAACAGAAAACAAACTACGGCACAACACAACACTACAATGCAAAATACAACACCTACAGTACTTAATAAGAAAGGCAATAGAAAATGGTAAACGCACTACAAAACAGAAAAGATTCTGCAATACAAATATTACAATACATTCAATACCACAAAATACACACAAGACACACTGAAATGCAAACAGCAACAAACCAGATGACGCAAACCACTGTGCAAGGTAATGCCTGCAACACAATAAAGCACAACCCACACCTGCGAAACAGAAAACAGACACTCCCAGTGCCTCTGGCACGGCGCGGCGAAGGACTTCAAGACCACCTGGGTGCTGCGATGAAGAGCTCCTCTGGGGCTGCTCCGTCAAGGGATCCCCCAGCGCGGTGCGATGAGCGGGGCCCTCCTGGGTGGCGCAAGGACGGCTGCAGTACTACAGAAATTATTGGACAACACTACAGCACAGTACAAAAAGTGCAGTACAGGCTGTCAAGCATACAATTCCTGCCATTCAACACACAAAATGCAGTAACCAGCACCATGCAACTTACAATACAGTACAAATCACAGCGTAATACACAATGCATTACAAAACAAGTTACAAAAGACAACACAATATGGAAAACCGATACGATAAATGCCATACCTTATGTTCCATGCAATATGTGCAATACCAGACGTACCATAGAACAGACAAAATACAGAAAACGCAATACATAGTGGAATACACACAAAAATTGCAAAAAATTCAGTACAAAATAAAAGACATACAATACGATATTTGCTACAATACCTACAACACAAAATGCAGCCTCAGACACCAACAGGAGAAATGCAATCTGACACACGACACCTGATAAACGCCATACCATGCAAATACTATACAATACATGGACTGCAATACACAGAATACATACAATGCAATGAGCACAAGACAATCAGTATCGGGACATACCACGCAACAGACAGGACACAACATGCGCGATACAATACAACACGTACAACACTTATAACTTTAAAGACAAAATACAGAATACAATACATACAGCTCCGTGTGTCACATAGCTTACCACACAATACACACCCTACATAAAATACAACACGCATTACAAGGTATACTGCATTCCAAGAGAAAATACATTCCAACACAAAAAAGCACTAAAATAAAAAGGTACATTGCAATACGTACAAAACACATTACCACATCTAAACCAAAACACACTACGCAGAATACAAAACACATGACAAACCCTCGTACGTTACAAGCCGCGCAATACAGCTCCATACATAGAAGGCAGCGCAGGCCACAATATACAGAAAACACAATACAAAAAGAATACAAAATGTAAGACAACACATACAACGCAAACTACAATACCAAATACATGACAATACAAACAAGACAATATAGAGAATACAGTAGGAATAATGTGACACCATACATACAATACATGGGACCGACGCCATACCATACCACGCACGCAGGAGCCTGTACAAAACAAACTGCGGTACCGTACAAAACGTTCAACTCCAAATACCACAACGTGTGTAAAATACAATGAACAGAATACAAAATACAATGCTAAAGACTAAATCATAGAGAGTACAAGCAATACTTTGCAATACATGCCATACCAGATAATAGGATACAAAACAGTCAAGTACCACCATGCAATACTCACCACGCTGCTAACAACACCACAGAATATGACACAAACTAGAAACAAGACATACAATATCATGTAACACAATACAGAAAACATTTACAAAACGACGCAAGAAAAAAATACAACAGATGACAAAACATACAAAATATACAAGACGCAGCAATAAAAACCAGAACATGATACCCACCACACAACGTGTATCACGCCATACAACACAAACTACAGCACAAGAAAAAATACATCATGAAAAAAAAAAAAAAGGGGGCAATACAACAAAAGTTATCATCAAAAATTCGTCAGAAAACATGGACTAGAATACAAAGCCATATAGACAACAAAATAAAATGCCACATATACAATTCCGTACTTCAAATACAACTCATACTACACCGTATTTCAAACACAATACATGCAACACATTAAAAGCATTCCAACAGAAAATACATACCACAGGCTACAAAATACCGAACAGACCATACACACGATGCATTACATACGGGACAAAATTCAAGAGATTACAAATACAATACATAAAAAATACAAATAGAACACAAAATAAAATACGTACAATACAAAATACAAGGCAATACATACAACAGGAGATAAAGTACAAGGCAAACAAGACAATACCTACAGTACAATACAAATGATACGCCAACACATACAATACAACACATGGCAGAAACATCATACCATACAACGTCGTACTCCATACAAAGCAGACGACAGTACAACACAAAACATACAATGCAAAATGCAATATGTACACTATGTACCACACAACATACGAAATACCAGGGAAAATATGAAATACGAAATGCAATACAAAACACTAGCTATTGCATGCTACAGACTGTGATAAATACCAAAGCGCACAATAGGATACAAACAATGGGCACTACCATACGATCCACGCTAAAACAGAAATAACAACACACAATACGACACAAACTGTTGCAGGCTACCATACATCGAATACATACCATTAAACAAAATACAGAGCAAGACAATGCAAAACCAAATACAATACAACAGAATACATATCATACAATTCATGCTATTCAACACATACAAAACAACAAAACTTGTAACACAATACATACCACGCAAGGTATAAGAAACCATAAAATACAGTAACACAGACTACACCACAACATACATGGCGATACAAACACCACAATACGCAGTATCCTTTAAAGATCACAAGACTATACCCTACCGTATAACACCTACCGTACAATACCTACCACACCAGCAGCGTCAGGAAGATCTCCCGTGGGCGCGGCGATGCACGGCTCCTCTGGGGCTGCGCCAGCCAGGGCTCCTCCAACGGAAGGTGACACAGGTGCCCTAGCAGGCAGCGCAAGGAGCGGCTCCTGCGGGGCGGCGCAAAGAAAGGCTCCTCCAGGGCTGCGCAACCAAGGGCTCCTCCAGCACTAAGGCGTCAACGCCTCCGCCTCAAGGGCGCTGCCACCAAGGGCTCCTCCACGCCGCTGCCCTGACGGGCTCCACTGCTGCTCAGCAACGTGGCACTGCTCCACGGGACTCCTATGAAGGGCTCCTCCAGGCTGCCACAAGAAACTACTCCTTTGGCACGGGGCAAACAACGGCTCATTCCACACAGCACGACGCAAGGTGCCTCCGGGCACCACAATGAACAGCTCCTGTGGGACGGTGCAGCCAATGGCTCCCCCAGAGCAGCACCACAAAGGGCTCCTCCGCCACCAAGCCATCAGGGGCTCCTCAAATGCTGCACCACCAACGGCTCACCAGCGTGGCACCACCAACGGCTCCTCCGATGCAGCAAAGGGGCTCCAAGAAGAGCTGGGCATCAAACAAACTGCTCCTCCGGCGATCCCTGGTAACCACTGCTCTGCTGGGGCGGCACAAAGCCACCCTCTGGAGAGGTGCCAGGACACACTACTCCGGCGTGGTGACACCAAGGACGCCTCTGTGACAGCGACACCAAGGGCTTTGCCAAGCACTAAGCAACCACTGGCTCCTCCAGAGCACTGCCATCATTGGCTCCTCCTCGGCAGCGTAACAAAGGGCTGCTCCACTGCGACATGACAACGGGCTCCTGAGGCGCTTCGCCAACAATCGCACCCCTGCAGCGCTGTGATACCGGGCTGCTCTATGACAGGACAGCACAATCACTATGGCGCTTGAAATACAATACAGAAAACAACGCATTTAAAATACCACAGAAACAACGCATCAGCACAGGAAGACTGGAGCTCCTGGAGCACGAAACTCCTGTAGAGTTTCTGCATAATATTCCACATGAAAAACTGCCTTAAGAACACGTTCTGAAGGTGCTGGCACCTATGAACCGCCTTAACTGCCCCTCACTTCAACAGCACACCCTTCACCAACTCCCTTAGCTTTCAAATGCCGAGGGGCGCATGCGTGCGTTCAGCCTTTCTTTTGAGGTGGAAACAGGCAGCACCAGAGGTCCCTGCTCCCTGACGCCAGGCTCAGCCTCTCAACCGGGGGCCTGACGCTAAACCACCCGGCGGGAGCGCCACGCTCGCGGCCTGGCACCGCGCCGGCTCCTCACGGCAGGGCCGCGCACAGGCCCCCGACCCGCAGGCAGGCTGCCCGCCGCCTGCCTCCGCGATAAAAGCGCCTTTCGCCCCTCGCCACTCCCGCCGGACGAGGCCTTGGCTCACCCGGCCGTCCTCCCCGAAACTGCCGCCGCCGCCGCCTAACGGCAGCTCCGCGCGCGCCTCGCGCCGGCAGGTACCGCCCGAAGCTTCCCGAAGCCGCGCAGGCACCAGCCAATGGGAGGGGAGGGGCGGGGCGGGGCGGGGCCCAGCGCAGCGCAGCGGCTGCCCACAGCCCCGGCCGGAGCCCGGAGCAGCCCGCCCGCCGCTCGGGCGGCCCGAGCGAGGGGAGAGGCAGCGGCGCCCGGGGCAGAGCCCGCCCGGCAGGGCAGGGCACGGCTCGCCCGCCCGCTCCCACCCGGCCCCCCTCACCGCGCACCTCAGCCCCGGCCCCGGCCGAACCCCACCTGAAGCCATGCCTGGGGCGGCTCCGTCCTGACGCAGCCCGGCTCCAGCCGGGCCCTGGGCAGGGTCTCCAGGCCGGCTCTCCCCACAGCGGACGGGTTGCGGCGGGGGCCGCTCCCAGCCCCGAGGGCAGCTCCCCGCCGAGGGGGCTCGGCCACAGCGGCGGCAGCAGCGGCCGCCGGGCACAGCCGCCCGCGGGGAGGCGCCGAGGCGCACTGCCCTCGCCGCAGCCAGACGCGCTCCGGGGAACCCCGCCGATTCCCTCTCTTATGACAAGGCGCCACCCCATTGGCCGGCGGCCTCGACGCCTCCGGGCCCAGCCAATGGCGAGCGCCCTGGCGCCTGTTGCTAGGCGACAGCGCCCGCAGCCCCGGCGGGGCCCCAGGCAGCCCCGGGCCCGGCCCGGCCCAGCGCAGGCCCAGCGCGGGGGGCGGCGGGCTCGGCGCTGTGGAGGCCGCGCACGGCGGGAGCCGAGGGGCTCTTAGTTACTTAGTTACTGGTGAAGGCTTTTGACTTTTAATTCCTCAGGTCTGTTAAAAAAGTTAATCCCAGTCAAAAATTATAGTAAAGGCAACAAATCTTAAGCTGCTCTTCTCTGTGAAAAACATCCACTGACATGTTCAGCTACCTTAAAAAAATCACCTGTGTGGTAACCAGTCAGAAAGAAACAAAAGCTTAGGATACGGGCAATTAGAGGATGAGAGCTCAAAATCCAAAACTCATCTCATTCTACCTGTGATAAGTCAAACTGGCTTGGGCAAGGACTTGTACCATACATTGGCCACTGACTTATGATAGTATTATGGTCTCCCGACCATATTTTAACTTCCATAATGTCAAAGCCTAACTAAAAATAAAAAAGTTAATAATGATGATGATGATGATAATAATAATGATAATACTACTACTAATAATAATAATAATGGTGGTTTTTATTGCATAGCAACCCACAACCTTTCACCAGGTTCACATGCTGCTGTGGGAAGTGCAGTACAGGGAGCATAAAAGCTGAGCACAACACGCTCATTCTGAACCTACAACAGAAGCAGCACCAAGAGGATGAGCATTTGACTGGGACGTATTGCCCAGCAGCCAGAAGGGACAACTGGAGGAGAGCCCACCCCAACGCCCCTCCTGCCTGACGCTGACAGGTGCTGCAGAGAACTTCGCCAGTGCTCACACTTGCAAGCATAAATCTGCAAGCAAGCAGATTTAATATTTATTTCACTCCCCCCAGGATTTACAAGTTGGCCATGTTTCAGCAGATTTTCATGAGGATGGCTAAAAGCACATCGCCAACATCAGGCTGACAGACCTGCTTACTTCACCCAAATAACGCTTAGCCAGTTTTTGAATTCCTGTTCTCAACATGAAAACGCTATAAATGAAACAAGTGTTCCTAGAACAAAAATCCAGTACTAAACCAATATATTTCCCACTAGCCGTAGTTCACAGGTTACCCTGTATTTCTTTCACACACATACACAAATCAGGCTTGACGCAGTCTTCAGGAGGGAAAATGTCATTCCCAGTAACAAAACTCTGCCAAAGTTAAAAACCAGATAAAGACGGTCTTTACTCAGCTGTGCCAGGCAGCTTTCACGGTGGTGCTCCAAGCTGAGCCAAAAATATGTGTATGTTTCAACAGTGTAAGAGAGACAACGAAAAGAACTGTACCTGAGACAAGTCTGGAGGTGAGATCTGAATGAGAGAGGATTGCGAAGAGCTTTGGCTCTGAAAAGTAAGGTGCGAGGTAAATCTTGTTTGGTATCATCGTACCTTTCTTTTCTTTTAATCCACATATGCTTCTTCTTATGAGTTAACTTCTCTGGAATGAAGGCAGTTTAAAGCATCGCTCTCGGAGCATTTTCTGCCACAGGTATGTGTAAGCGGCTACCGTGCCCGTGCTGCCCACCTCGTCTGACTGAAAATAGGTGACTGCTTTTTATGCAAACTATTTATGAAGCTTACCAAGATATGTTGAAGGGCCATACATAGTATTTTCAGCTAATTTGTACAAAGACAGTCACAAAGTTAAGGTCTGGTGGATTATTACAAAAGAAAACCACAATTTCAGAAGTCCAATGCAAGTGCTATGAATGCTTGGTTCAGGAGCCATAGAAACCTGTGGGCTTTGACGACAGATTCAGCATCAGCGCACACACCACAGCAAAGCACAATGGCAAGAAACTTGCTTCTAAACCCAAATTTTACTGAAAAACCAAACCGTTTCCTGCAGTTGAGCCACAAAGGCACATCTTTCTGCATGGACTGAAGGCGAGAAGAGGTTTGCCCTCAACACAAGCCCACTCTCGAAGCCAGCAGTGATGCGCTTCCCACTCTGTCACCAGAGCGGCACCTACATTCAGTGGCAAACATGGCTGTTTGGAAATGCTAAGAGAAAATGGCAGGGTGCAGTTTGAACCTGTACACTAAGCCACCAGCTCATACCCTAAGAGAGAGGGCCTGACCTTGCTGCCAGTTGGAGGTGGCCTCTGGCTCTTGCTGTCCCTCCAACCATGCCCTGGCACTGGGGAGGGCACCAGAAGGATGCTGGAAGGTGGGCTTACAAGAGCTAGAGTTCGTCCCTGTGCCCACCTCTGGCTGGTTTATTGGCGTAGTGGTGGCCCACAGCTCATGATGACCTACAGAAGGTTCTGTGTGGCACAGCATGCAGGAGAACTGGCTGATGTGGGGAAGGACTTGGCCATGGGCTTTCACAAGTGCATCCATTTCACTCAGGAGCAGGCAATTAGTCACTCCTCTGCAACCCAATTGCATAGGCTGGCTTTGAAATTCAATAGAGAGGCTATTTGATTTCCCTCTCTCTTTATGCCTCCTTTCATGGGAGGATTAGAAATTCTATGAGGAGAGATTTACGCAGGACTTTTCCTCAGCTTCCTTGGCCCCTCCTGCAATCAGAGGTGTTTGGAGTCTGCTTTCTATCCGCCGAGCACCATCCCTGAGGGTCTTTTCTCCCCCACATGCTGTTATTCTCCCAGCTCTCCACCTATACCCCATGGCTAGGAGCAATGGGCACAGCAGCCAGCCTGGGCTTTTTGGCAGCTCCTCCCTGAGTAGCTTTTGGCTGCTGAGTTGCAGCCGCAGCCTGGCCCCACTGCACTGCCCATCGAGGGTCTGCCCCAAGGACCTCACACCCCATTAAGTGCATCAATTCCCATGAAAGTTTTTCTATCGGGAAAACAGGGGTTTTGCAGTATTGCGTGCAGGCTCTCTGCCGAAATGTTAATACATGAGCTTAGCGTCAGCCCCTCCACCATCACTAAATGAAAACTGTACTGGCCTTGTTAATCTGTGTCAGAGGCTATATCAATTACTCCCACGACAAACTCTTTTGAATTACAAGAGAGAATGGATAAAAGCAAAGCAGAGAGAAGGAAAATATGGGCTGCAGCCTTTAGTTTCCATGATCTCTCTCTCTCCTCCCTAGTGAAATAAATGAGTTGCTGTGTGGTCTGTTTGGCAGATGGGTCAGCAGAGGCACTTTTTGCCGTGGATGTTCTGCATAAAACAGGGCAGGAGTTTACATTTACTGCACGTGAATCTGTATTTTTAAGTGGATTTGCAAATTAGTGCATTTACAGTATTAAAACTAGCAGCAGTAAGTAAACTTCTGTCACAGCAGACCGAATACCCGTGCCAACACCATAATTGTGGCTATATTTTCAGTTGCCAATAGCCAGCAGACTGAGAGCTTGGTAGATGCTGCAAGAGGCATCCCTGTACAAAGCCAAGACCAGGTCTTTAGTGATTTTCAAAGTATCACAGAGAGCTTGCTCACAGAACAGCACGTTTAACCGGAATAAGTCTAGTAGCCACTTAAAGGATGTAGCAAAGGGACCAAAGAGCCCAGTGGCCACGGATTGAATAATTGCCAGCTGATGACAATGTTCTCCACTTTATTACCAACAAATAAACTTGGACGTGCTGACTAGGATTAAAATCTAAAAACACAAACACCACTTTTTCACAGACAGACTCTATCTTGTGTGTCTGTGCCCTGTTTATCTGTCAACATGTATGCTCTGGAAAGGCACTTCATTTTTTCTTCTAATTTTTCAGTTTCTAATTCATGGGAAGTTGGTAAGAATTTGGTTACACCTCTTCTTATCTTCCAGTTTAAGGATTGCATAGGACCAAGATAGCCCAGTGCTGCACCAATTGCCTTTCTACATGCATTATAAAGTACCCAGAGCTGTGGCTATATCAGTTCCAGATGAATTTGTTTCTGTGTGAAAGTCCATCATTTTCATTCCTAAATCACCCTTATCTCAGCTGTCTCCTTTCATGTTTGGTGACAAGGAATAAAAATGGCACTTTCAAAAAAAGGGAATGACTAATTTCTAGGATAGAATCATATATTTATACTTTTTCCTGCACCTGATTTATACCCCCCGTTTTTCTCATCCCTTTTGGTTGCTATCAATTCCAAACAGAATTTTGCTGAACTGAGACTAAGCTGATATGTGAATTGATACTATGCTGACATGCCAGTCTTCCTGCAGAGTAGTGGCAACTTATTAATTAAGAAGCACCCTTCCTGATGCTGTTTTCTACCCATTCTTTTGCTTTGTGGAGGTCCTACACTTCTGCTCCACCTTCTGCAGCCTGCTAGGCAGCCGTGGGTCTGACAGAAGCGCAGTTCCCAAAGATCCTTACGAGCAAGTTGTTTACCTCTGTTTTTTTGCAAACCTATAAGGAAACGGTCCATGAAGAACCAGATGGCCACGTGGCAAAGGGCACCTGAGTTAACACAGAGGAAACCTAAGCACCAGACACCAGTTCCTGGCACTTACAGGTAACTGCAAGCCTGGGTCAGACATCAGTGCGGTAAATTTGATTACAGCTCAGCAAAAGAGGAGGTTAAGGAGCATTGCTGACACCAGAAACTAAAGCTTACTGGGCACTTACACTGGAATTTGTTGGTTTTGTGTGAAGCCTTGCTTGGCCATGTGAGCCAAAGGCCATTGCATGATGTGGAAATAAAGTCCATGGAAAATAAAGTCCTCCTTGTGAGTGTAGCTAGCTGGAAGGGTCAGTGGGGAATGCTTGCCCTCCCAGGGGAGCTGTGCCTGTGCTGGCTCACTGGCCTGCTCGGAAAGGCTGCTGGACACAGCCAGGGAGCCCCCCCAGATCCCCCCATCAATCACTTGATGGGCAATTCCACTGCTGACGCCTCACCAGGTTTAAATTTAGAGCAGTTTCTATTTTCTGGCCACTAACCTCTTTAAACTTAATAGCACTTTACCTCTTATTTCATTCTTTCTCTGCCTCCTTCACAGTCATTTGTGAATACAAAAACTGAAGAGATGAAAGAGCTGCACATCTTTCCTGCAGAGAGACGCTGGGTTTCGCCTTTCAGTTCATGTCCACTGCCAAGCGTTTTGAACACCCACTTATAATGATTGTTTTTACAGGTTTTCCTAGAAGTAACGAACGCTAACTTGTACTTTGTTGGGCTCATCATTCCTTTCAGAGGATACTGAAAAACACCACTTTAATTTCCATTATAAATGTATCTGCTATAGGCACTGCATCTAGTACATATTGGCCACTAACATGGGAAAGTTTTAAAGCTTTATACCTAAGCTCCTCTGGAGTCAAACCCCAAGCCCTCAGCTGTTTCATTGCCTAGCCCTGGTGTCCTGTTCTCCCTCAGCTGATATATTTCTTGCAAAATGTATTAAAACAGCACCTCAGTCCCAAACCGTGTCATCTTTGTTGCCCGAGGAAAATTGGTGCCTCCCAGCAGCCTCCCCGGAGAAGACTAGCAGAAGCAGATCCGTGAGCTCCTCAGCAGAACTCTTTAATTACCTCTCACCTTTATTTTCTGGTAACCCACTTGGCACACTATAACTTTTCTTTTTCTCATCCAAGATGCTTAAAGAGTTTCTTGTTTGTTTTCACACTTTGGCCTCCTACTTTCCACGTTTGCCCTGATCCGTCAGTTTGGACTCTTTTAATCCGGCTCCACAGTCTGGCTCAAGTACCTTTGCAATTTAACCACTGGGAAGCTTTTCTTCCTTTCTTTCTCACGTGCCCAAATACATTTGAGGGTCAATTAGTGGGTAAACCTTTGTGTTGGCCCCTCTGCTTTCCTCTCCCACCTTTTCTGACTGTTCATCTTTCCCAGTCTTGATGACTATTTCTGATGCCTTCAACTTACTCCTAGACTGTAATTCCTGATTCATACCCCAAAATAGAAAACTTGACCTGTTTTTACCAGCCCCAATACTCTGTTTCTTCTCACAGTGATTTTTCCCTTCCTGTTTTCCAGAGATAATCAACATCCAACATACACCAGATAGTTCAAACCCTTCCACATCTGCTGTCCTAGAGATTCAAGTTTCAAGTCTGCAGATAAAAATCTTTAAAGGGAGATTAACCCCAAATAACAAACTCCGAGGAACTGACCGGTCCCAGTCTTTGATCCCTCCCCCCTCCCCAGTAATGAAATCTTTAAAGTGATGCTAACCTTACACATTAGGAGTTAAAAATGAGATAATGTTGTGTATGGCTTGGTCGAGTGGATTTCTGAACAAAGAGTAGACATATGGGGTACATTACACAAAAGTCAAAATCACTGAGGTTTTCCCATTCATCTTCAAAAACACAAGCGAACACTAAGCTCATCCAGGGTTCCTTCAAGGTGAAGTACAACTTTCTCTGCTTCTGAACATAAAGAGCTGATCAAGATTGATATGATTTCCAAAGAGTTCGGCAGTTCTTAAAATTAATTCCAGATATAACGGAGATCCAATTCTGTTCAATATACATCATAAACAGAAGAAATTAACGTCTCTAGTTACGTATAGACAGAAACGCTGTTGGTTTCCTGAATGTTTTTACCACACAGGATTTGTAGAAAGTGTTCATATTAGCCTTGGTAAGAGAGGCCCCAGGATTTAAGAGGTGAAAGAGAGCCCAAAATCCCAAAGTTTGTTTTGTCATCAGGCCAACCAGAAAACAGTGGAATCGTTTTAATGCTTTGGTGGTTTCCTCTGACATAATTTGATGCATAGGAACTTTTGCGGGGTACATGGCATGGGAAGAAGGGTAAATGATCGTGTTGATTAAGAGCGACAGGGACATGCATTCCGTTGGCTGTTGTGTGTATCACTGTGCCGTGTAGAACAGCTAAGGCACCTACAGCTACCAATAGGTGGCAGAATATTAAAAAAAGAAAAAAAAATTCAACTCACCTTTTAGCACAGACTCAAACGTAACCGCCATTGCCACGTCTCCCCCACATCTGCATGGAATTAGATGCAAAGAGAAAAATATTTGCGAAGGCGACGGATTACTTGCTAGGATTTCCCATATTTTTTAATAATTTCAGCAATTTCCCTAGAGCGTGTGAAAGCCCACAGTGCAAATTGTTTGATCCTTGTCACTGTTTATATAATAAGCCATAAATGCCTCTGATCTGTTGGAGGATTTAGCTGACTCCGGGCTCTGAGGACCCTGTTCTTTTGCCATGTGGTCCCAAACAACACCCTTTCATACTTCCAGAGGCGAACAAAGCCTGTAAACCGTGAGCTGTTAACTGGAGAGAATTACTCTGAAGTGGGATGATCAGATGACCAGCTCAAAGAAATAGATTCCTAACGCTTCTGAAGAAAGAAAACCTACAGAATTTTAAAATCAACAGGTTTTTAGCTCATTGGAAGCACTAACAAAATAAAGAAGTTTCAGTCATGGCAGCCTACTATGAACTTTAAAATGCTGATTATACCATTGATTAGTACAGTTTCCCAGGGGATACCTGGTATCCCAACAGCATCACTGCAGTGGCTCCACAGATTTCTACCTTCTCAGGTCAGACAAGAGATAAAGAATTTTTTTTTAAAAAGGAAGAATCTGTAGTTAATCAAACTTTAAACCATCAGTATTTATGATTGATTTGTTTCCAAAAAAGTAATTACAATCACCACATTCTTCATTTCATTAGCGGTATATCAAAGAAACCTGCTGAAGCTCATATGTAGCTGTTAGATTTGCACAAAAGAAACAGAGCCAGATGTGCTGGTGGGACAGGTCTGGGATATCTGGTTGCAGGTAGAATCGCTAATGCAATGTTTTTAGCAGTAAAATGTACTTTTAAAAGTTCTTTGTACCTCTCCTACCTATTCCCAACACAGTCAACACAGGACAAACTTTTAAAAACAAAGAAATTGGGCTAATAGGTTTTAAGATTCAAATCATCAGCAAGTTTAGCATCAACTACAAAAGTAAATGAAAAGATCTACACCCACAAATGTGGGCTACTTTTTTTCCCCCCCCCCCCCCAAAGAAAACAAGGTTGTTCTGAAATTTCCAGTACCCTCTATTTCTGGGCAGAAATCAACCATCTCTCTGCTTCAGCCAATGGAAATGAGAATACAGATCCATAAACTAACACTGGAATGAGAACTGGTGTGGACAAAGTACTTAATACCCTGTGCAATTAGTGTCCAGGATATGAATGAGACTTTGTATGCACTTGAAGCTAATTTAGGGAACTTCTGCAGTAAGCAGTATTGGGCAAAATAGACGTTTCCCTGGAGAGCGCAGATTCAAGTATTTCAAGCATTTGAATGTGCATATCCAGTTATGTCCATGGAAAACTTACCGCTGAAACAGCTCCAACTCCACTGCCTTCATCACAGGCCCCCTCTAACATACCAGCTCAAGGAACTGCTTTACGTTGCATCATTGTAGTAAATTCTTATAAACCTCGTGGATTAACTGCAAACAGAAGAATGTGACTCACCCAGTAGGCTGAAAGGAAGTAAAAGAAAAATTGTAATGGGACAAAATTTTAAATAATATTTTTTTTGTTCTCATAATGGTGAAATGCCCTTGTGGTTTTACTAGCTGCTTCCATTCTTGAGAAGGAGCTATTTCTACTTACTACCTAATTGGTTACCAGCTGATCTAGGAGACATGACAACTAGGTAATGAATAATATTTTCAACTCTGTTCCTAAAGTTATTGGAGTTCTTTGGTGGTGTTTTTTTGGGGACTTTGTGTGTTGTAGTGGTTTTTGTTGTTGTTGCTGCTTGTTTGGTTGGGTTTTTTGTGGGTGTGGTGTTTTTTTTTTTTATGTTTTATTTTGGTTTGGTTTTTCATTTTAAAAATTATTGAACATAGAGTTCTCCTGCAAGGGCTGTTTTTCTAAACTCTTGTTACTCTATTAGTCACATGAAAAAGAAAATAAATAGGATAATCTATAACATCACCACGTCTATGATGAAATCATGCCAGAAGATTTTTCCCTGCCTGGCTTCATGTTCGTTCAAAGACCTGAAGCCAAGTAAATGTCAAGCAGTTAGGACTAAATAACCCCTTAGGAGTAGGTGGGATGAAAGGTATGCAAACACCATCCAAAAGCCTCCAGTAAGCATGGAAAGAAGGAAGTTAAGAAGGAGAGCACTCTTCAGCTCCCAATATCTTCTGGTAAGCCCAAGCATGGGGAGCAGTAATGATGTTGAAGCAGAGCATTGTCTCCCTCTCTCCAACGCACATGCACATACCCCCAGCCAGCAGCCACCCCTTCTCCTTCCCTTTCCCACCAAAGCCATGGGACACCACAGGGGTGACCTGAGCCCACAGCAGCATTATGGGGCTCAGAGTTGCATTTATGAGTCTTGAGTACAAAGCTGAGCTACAAACTGGTGGTGCCCCTCTGTCACTGCCCCGTGCCAGTGGTCCTTTTCTTCTGAGCTGGTTTTGCTGTGAACACTCACTACAATGCAGTGGTAAATGATGCTCTGTTAGGCAGATTCTGACATTCTCATTTCTTAAAATTTCCCTTCAGGCCAGGAGGTTAAGGTAGTTCTCATTTCTGAATTAATACATCGAAATTTTACCCTAGGACCTATACTTTCCCCCTCCCTCTACACTTTTCCAAGCCATTCAGAGTTATTGTGCTACATTTAATTTCTTTAGATATGCTTAATTGTTTAATCTAATTTACCAGATTGGGGCATTAAGCATTTATTCTTCATTATTGTCTGGTTAGAGCAGTCTGGAGGATGCTCGTGACTGGGGGGGAAACAGCAGCTGCAATCTGCTGCTCTAGCAATAGTAATATTCCCAGGCAGACAGCAAGGGAAAGTGCAGGTGGAAAAGACTGTTCTGACGGGAATGAGAGATGCAGGGTGCCACAAGTCAGTCACTAATGGCTCTCCACATGCTTACAATATTAAATTTCCAGAACTAAATACTATATTTTTGAGATGTTGTTTTAACTGACAAAACTTTTAAGATAACTAAATTGGAGAAAAACAACACAGGGTAGGTTTTTAGCTGCGTTAATAGATGGTTGGATTTTAGCTCATTATCATTTTAGAGAATAAGGCTGAAGCTGCCACAGGTGACAAGGAGAGGCTGGAAAAGCTAATAGGTGTGCTTGATAAACAACAGCGTACCTGGAGGAAGGACATGAATATACTGCTAGTGGCTTTTTTTTTTCCCAAGTGTCTGAAGTTTCCCCCCCAGCTCCTGATGTTCTCGTCTGATTTCCAAGTCATGCTCCCGAGGCCTTAACACCCTTTTGCAAATGCCAGCATCAGATCTCCCTGTTGCAGAGGAGAAAGGCACTGCTCCCCTTACCTGCACACACAGAGCTTCCTGGTTCCACTCGGGAATTTGAAGGTAACGCCATGCATCTGGATGGTACCATTCAAGCCTGGACTTTACCTACGGTAGAAAATGTTAATTTTCTGTATTTTAATATCCAAGTACACACACAGCTTAGAGTATCAAAGAGAGGTTTTGCTTTTTCTCGGCATACTTTATACACAAAACCTAAGGCAAGACAAGGTATGATAGCAAGAGCTCTCAAAACAGCATTTTTTTATAGCATTCATTCCCGTCACCATTATTTTGTGGGTTTGGCATAAGCAGCCTCTCTTGTCTGTACAAAAACTTTCCAAGATTCTTATCCCCTAACAAATGACTGTGCCAAGAGGTGTTTCTGTTTCACACGTAGCTGCAACGTAGGATAAGTCACTCATGGCACGTAGATGGTTACTGCAGAAAAGCAACAACAATGCATATCCTCCTCTCTGGCTGCTCACAACATTAAGCGCCCAAGTCAGCTCAGATAATACTTTTCACTATATTAGCCAAAAGCAATGAACAGTAAGCAGCTCTGTATTTCTTGATGAGGTATGCGTAACTCCCACCCTCACACTCTCAGCCTCTGTGTCTCTTTCTGTGTGCTTACTACAGCAGTGTCCCAGCCAGATAAACACTTCAGGGATAAATACCTGCAGGCAAATGAATGTCCCTGTAAACCAAAGAACATATACCCAAACATTATCACTTTGTAACTGACCCATAGGAAGATGCCCCCTGCAAAGCCCCCTTCCATTTTGGCTATTTGAGTTCTAAAGGATGACTTTACTACTTCGCAACGTGGGGCTCTTTTCTTATCATCCTTCATCTCCATCTGATTTACCGCCGAGTATTTGAATCTTAAGGGAAAAAAATGTAAAATGATCTAGAAATGAACATGCTGGACTTTTGCCCTTGAATATGGCCTGTCTGGATTGGACAAAGAAATAACTACAGGCTTTTTGGTTCGGTCAGTTAGGTTTTGGGTTTTATGTTTACACTTTTCCTTATTTCTACAATTTGTTTTTGAGCTTGGTGTTTTGATTCAAAGAGCAAAACTGAGGACAGAGGGGCTCTTTCTTGCTGCGCTGGTGTGATAGTCACTCAAGACAAGTGTTTCCTTTGACAGCCACCATCAACCGTGTTGGGCTTTCTGTTCTGTTGATGGGTCAGAAAGTGGAAAGATAAGGCCATGACATTTCACCCCCTCCTTTGGCCAGGTCATGATGCTTTCTAAAGATGGTTTATTTTACCTGCCACATCCAGGAAAGATGAATAGTGACCCATCTGCAGGAGCAAGAAGTGAACTCAAACCAAGGCCATAGCAGTGTTTTCAGGAAAAAACAATCTGGGGTTGTTTAAGCCCATTTTTTCGGTCAGTTAAATTGATAACATCCAAACCAGAATGATTTAAGCTGAGCTCTTGTAAGGTCCTTGAGCAACCAAGAAAATTAGTCATGTTGTGTGTTGAACTGTCAATTGAATCTGCAAGCAGGCTTAAAAAAAAAAAAAAAAAAAAAAAAAAAAAAAGGAAGAGGAAAGTCATTAAATAACACGTTTTCTTACTGTATAAATCTCCTTTCCACACAAGTACAACCTGCTACACAAAATTGTTTAGCAGGTACCATTGATTACTTATATTATGTTACCAGCTCATTGGCTCACTTGAACCAAGCCCAACCTTCACTGTGCAGGACACTGCACAACTATATATAAATGACATTTCCCGGAGCTACATGTGGCAGAGCCCATCAGTCAGGGCGTACACATGGATGTGCAATTACAGCCCCAGCGAAAGCAAAGGGGCTTTGTCATCGATTTCAATAGAGGTGGAATTTCACTCACATAAATTAAGCCACAAAAAATCAGTTGACTCGTTTCCTTGAGGTCAGATAGGAAGAGTCTTTCAAAATGTAATGTGGAGTGTTGGGGCTTTTGCTGTGTTGAATGATTATACTGAACTTTGAAGCAAGTGGAAAAATACTGAAGAAATAAGACGAGGGCACGATCAGAGCAGTGGAATGAAGAGGGAGGAACAGTTTGCAGGTGCTTGCACAAAACCAAGGCCAGCAGGACGCGATAAGAGGAGCTGGGAAACAACAGAAAAGAGCCTACGTGCCTGAAGAAGTAGAAACAGAGATCTTGCCAATAAACATTTGTTAACCAATCATATTATTATACGCTTGTAGAATAGCCAATCATATTATCACACGCTTATAGAGTGCCTTATAAAAGTGTACCTGGTTTGTACAATAAACGGATCAGATCTTGAACTCCATGAGTATTTGAATCTGACTCCCGCTCGCCCAGAATGCCCGCAGCATCTGGTGACCCCGACGTGTGGATCGGTCGAAGAGTCAGGAAGATTCATTAAGGATCGTGTTACAAGCTGCGGAGCCGGCGAGGATCCTGCTGCCAGCGGAGAGAGAGCTGGGCGCCCGAAGAAAGGCGGAACGTGCACGGCTGACCGGTGAGTCAGGAAACTTAAGCAGGATGGGGATCACTGCATCAGCGGTGGAGAAAGTAATCATAGACAGTTTAATGAAATTAGCAGAGAAAACTGAAACGTCAGTCTCACGGCAGGCAGTAATTGATCTGCTATGTTGGAGTCGCCGCCGTGGTTTCCTTGCTTCTACGCAAGATGTATATAATAATGAAACATGGAAGAAAGTGGGAGAGGACTTGTGGGAATCTGTGCAAGTCGGGACTAAGGGGGTAAAGACTTTGGCTCGCACGTATCGGGCTGTACGGGGTATGGCGGCGCAGTTACACGGCGAGGTGCAAGTCGCTGCAGCTGTTAAAGCTGCAGTGCGGCCTCCCGGCGATCCTACTGCTCAGTCGGAGGAAGAGCCAGAGGGGCAATCTCCGTGTGAAAATCCCCCCGATTATACATCTAAAGCTTATCCAGTAATGACTACTGCTGAACGAATAGCGTGGGGATTAGATGATGAATTACCATCCTGGTGTCCTGATAAGGAACAAACGGCAAGCGGCAGACAGACATTAATACCGGCAATTGCGAGTACTGGATGTAAAACTGCTGGGGTGGGAACGGCACAGCTCCACCAGCTCCTAAATAACAGACTGCATTTTTTGAAGCATGTTTGTCTTTGCAAAGGTGAAAGTTGAGATCTGACTTCCTGACCAGTGTTAAAATGCACCATGGCCTCTGGCTACTTTAAGATGATTGTGTGACTTTGGACAAACCTGGTAGGAGCAATGCTGAAATCAAGTTGTAAGTTATATTTCATCCTGAGACTGATGTTTCTGGCATTACATAAAGTAATTTTGATGTGGAGAAATAGTGTGAAATGGGGACAATGGACATTGATTGTGATTGTATGTCTGCTCAAGGAATGTGGGTATGGTGACTAGTCATGGGTGCAGTGTCTGGTCACATAGGCACACAGCTTTGAGGAGACAACTACAGTTTTGGGGAGACGCCTGCCCTTCTTCCTCTAACAAAAGGGGCTATTTTAAAAAAAAAAAAAAAAAAAAAAAAAAAAAAAAAAAATAGAAAAGGATGAGAGATATTCCAATGCTATCTAGAGGGAGGGAGTGCTAAGTTTCCTTGCTGGAGAAGATCGGATGGTCACAAGAACATGAATCACCTACAAACCTGCAAGACCACCACATTCCAGGAAACGGACTGATAAGCTAATTAACATAGGAAGCGGGGTTTAGGTAACGAATATGTATAGGCGTTAATTGAATATTCATTTGTTTCATTGTATAAATGTGGGATGGTTTGTCACTTCGGGCATGCACGCTTGTGGAGGAGTGATCCCCCGTGCATCTGCGCGCAATAAACATGCCTACTTTATAACTTTCGAGTTATAGAGTCAAATTCCGCACGTCAGTTTTGACGAGCCAGGCAGGAGGATTTCTGCTCGGCTGAGGGACCAGCTGCGGAGCGGACGCTCCTAGGCGCGCCCCGGGAGATTTTCTCGGAGGAGCCTCCTCTTCTCAGCTGTTCACCCGGGAGCAGAAGAGAAACCCCTGGATCCACGGATAAAACGGTATGTTTAGTAACGGGGCGGCTGGTGAGACGCACGGAGACGTCCGGCGTGCAGCGCAGTCCCCAGGAGGGAAAAAAAAAAAAAAAAAAAAAAAAAAAAAAAAAGCGGGGAAGCTAAAAACTTCCTTTAGGTTGTCTTAAGAATTGGGGAATTCCTAGAATGTAACAACTGAAATAGCGCTCTGTGTCTTGTTTGTTCTATGTGTTGTCTTGTTACATGTTCAAAACTTGGAGTTATGAAATGTATGATGAAAAATAATAATATTCTGGTAATTCGTGGCAAATAGCGGAAAACTTAACACTCTGCTTAAGACCAGGAAAAATGTGGGGTTTTTTTTTTTGTTTGTTGTTTGTTTTTTGGCAATTGTTCATTGAAATGCATACTTTGTGAACTGCCAGTGTTCCTAAAAGTTGTACATAAGTGCACGGTACCGTATAACATACTGCTTGTGTGACTGAGGGCTGCCCGGAGAGTGTGAATGGTGTGATTGAGATGCGCATTTTGATTTTCAGTGTATAGCTTAATTATTTTGACTGAGTGTGAGTGCAAGAGTGCTTGAGACATGCGTTTGAGTGCAATATGAGCAAGGAGCTCTATCCGTGTTTCCGACCTTGGGTGGCTAAGGCGGCCGGAGAAAAAGTAATTAAAATTGTAAAATGGGAAATGGAAGGAGTAAGCCCTGTGAAAAATCGCCCTTGGGTTGTATATTAAAACATTGGAGTGATATCGTAGGACATGGTGGTACCGAAAATAGAAGGAAATGGATTAAATATTGTAATCAGTGGTGGCCTTTGTATAAATTGGGGAGTGATGCGAAATGGCCTCAGGAGGGAGGAACGTTAGATTATAACACTCTCCTGCAATTAATGTTGTTTCTATGTCACTTGTAAGCAACTTATAGCATCCTTACCCCCTGGGGCATCCATCGCTCAAATGATAGAGGCATGCGCAAGGGCTCCTTTGGTTGAGGAAGAGGAAAAGGCAAAAATACATGCCAATGCTCTAGCAGTAGCTCTAAACAACAACAAGGTACAAGGCCGAGGGGACCGGGGTCTTAAGCCAAAATGTTATCAATGTGGACAGGAAGGTCACTTTAAATGTGACTGCAAAAAGAATCTAGGAGGAAAGTCTCTGTTGAATGGAAATTGTTTGCGTTGTCAAAAATTTGGTCATAAAGCAGCCGATTGTCGCTCAAAATTTAGAAAAGATGGTACACCCCTCTTTGTTCCGGGAAACGGGAACAGCCGCGTTCTGAGGGACGCGGCCAAGAAATATCCCCAGAACCCAACAAAATTCATGGCTGCCTTGGCGAGCTGTATTCAGCCACCAGAGGAAGCGCAGGAGTCGATTTGGCCGTGGCAGAACCTGTAAATATCACTGATGAAAAGGTACATGTACTTCCTTCTACAGTTAGTGGTCCTTTGGGTTATGGTTTATCTGCACTCCTTATAGGACGCTCTTCTGCGTCAAAAAAAGGGGATTTTTGTTCTTCCTGGTTGTATTGATGCCGATTATACCGGACCTATTGGAATTATGGTAAAAGTTTTTTCTCCACCTGTTCATATTCCAGCAGGAAGAACTATTGCACAGCTCATTCCATTCCAAGCTACTGTCCCTCAAAAAGGAGAAAAGGACAGGGGTCAAGGTGCATTTGGCCCAACGGGTATGCCTAACATTGCCTTTTGTCAACTTATTGGTGCCGAGCGGCCAAAATGTAATGTTAAGATATCTGGTCCACAAGGTGTTAATCTTCCTAATGTTTCAATGATGATTGATACTGGTGCTGATGTTACTGTTCTTCCCTTTTCAGTTTGGCCTACCATGTGGGAATTAGATAGTGCGGGTTCAACCATTTCAGGCATTGGGGGAAGTCGTCTGACACAGGTCAGTAAAAACTTCATTCTTTTCACGGATCAAGAAGGACATCAAGCATGGGTAAAACCTTATGTCCTACACACATCCTTGTCCTTGTTAGGTAGAGATGTACTTTCCCAATGAGGAATGAGAATCTCTACAGATTTTTGATTGGGGCCATTGATAGCAGCTCTCGCCCAACCTTAAAATTAAAATGGAAATCAGAAACTCCCGTATGGGTTGATCAATGGCCCTTACCTCAAGAGAAGCTGCAACACATTCAAGAATTAGTCCAAGAACAATTGGATTTAGGCCACATCAGACCTTCTGTTAGCCCATGGAATACACCCATTTTTACAATTCAAAAGAAATCAGGAAAATGGAGATTATTACATGATTTAAGAGCAATAAATGAAAAAATGGTTGACATGGGTGCCCTTCAGCCTGGGCTGCCTTCTCCCACTATGTTACCACAAAATTGGGACCTATTAATTATTGATTTAAAAGATTGTTTTTTCACTATTCCTCTGCATGAGGATGATTGTGAAAAATTTGCATTTACAGTGCCAGCTATAAACCGTGCCGCTCCAGCAAAAAGGTATGAGTGGGTTGTACTACCTCAGGGTATGAAAAACTCCCCAACAATATGTCAGTGGTTTGTGGATTTAGCTCTACAATCTTGGAGAGAGAATAATCCTAACCTTATTACCTATCATTATATGGATGATCTCTTAATAGCCAGCCCTCACACACTAGCCCCTGAAAAAGAACAGGAACTTATACAGAGTCTGCATACCTTTGGATTGGTTACGAATGACAGACTTATAGCCCTAGTTATTCAGATGTGGAATGAAATAAATTTTAGACAATTCCTTTGGTGGATTACGCATATCAGAAGTCATCTGGATTTACCTGGTGTCTTATCAGAAGGTAATGCTTATATAGACACTCAGGTGGCATCCCCAGTATTACAAAATTCTCCTCTAAAACAAGCAACAGAGTCACATGCCTTTTTTCACCAATGTGCCCGGTCTCTCCAAAAACAGTTTGGTCTGTCTCGTCAAGACGCTAGGACTGTCATACTTAAATATGTCCATGTCCAGCATTGGATGTCAGCCATGGCTGTGCTGGGCCACCCAGATATGGTAAAAACAGATAATGCCCCTGCATATCTTAGTGCCAAAATAAAGACCTTTTTGCTGCAATGGCAGGTGAAGCACGTTACAGGAATTCCGAATAATTCTGGTGGTCAGGCAATTATTGAACATGCCCATCAATCATTGAAACATTACCTGTCTGTTTTTCGAAAAGAGGGGGAGAGGAGTCCTCATGTAATAGTGGCAAAAGCATGCTATGTACTGAACTGGTTGAATCCCAGAACGGAATGTACTGAACAGCCGATTTTCTATCACTTTTCTAACAATCCCAACGATTTTTCGAATTGTGACATAGCTGTCCAGGTATTTGACCCTGTCTCAAATTGTTGGTCAGGACCTCATAATTTATTAACGTGGGGTCGGGGTTATGCATGTATCTCCACAGGGGCAGTGACCAAGTGGATTCCAGCAAAATGGGTTCGCCCGTGGATTGAAAACCGACCCACTGAAAAGAAACAGCAGGGTGACTACGACAGGATTGACTCCTAAATGAACAGGAGGGATCAGTGGGCTCAGTGGGCACAGCATCGAGAAAGGTTATTCCGACCGCCACGACCAAATGAAGAAAAGCGGCTTGTAGATAAGTTAACATACATTATTCTGCCCATCTTGCAGCAGTTACCTCGGGAGATACAATGTCAATTACCCTCCGGTGAATTGTCTTTGTTACACTGTGACCGTATTGTGCGTGCGTTGCAGGATCTTTTTGGGCAAGGACCGATAGAAACAGAAAATTCTTGTCCTATATGTGTTACTTCTTGTAATTCAACAGTTACTCTATATTGTGGATATTGTAAAAGGGTTGGAGCATATAGGCGGAAGGTTTTCCTACGTTTTGGTTCCGGCGGTTTTTCCCTTCTTACTGGGACACATGCCCCTACTTTTTCAGGTATAAACAAGGCCTTACAATCTTATGAAGCCTTCGAACAGATACTTTTAGCAGAACATCGAAACGAACTCATCTTCTGGGTTCGCATTATCAGAAAAAGTTTTGAATCTCATATAATACAACATCATTGTAAATGTGAACGATGGCATTATTTTTAGGAATAGGCCTAATGAATATTGCTTTTGCTTCTGCTTTGCATAGTATATTGTTGTTTGTTATTCTTTTGTTACTTTTAGTGCCTTGTCTTTTACAATGTTTCCAAAGCTGTATGGAACGCAGTATTAATGCTGTATTTAAAAAGAAAGGGGGAGGTGTTGGGGCTTTTGCTGTGTTGAATGATTATACTGAACTTTGAAGCAAGTGGAAAAATACTGAAGAAATAAGACGAGGGCACGATCAGAGCAGTGGAATGAAGAGGGAGGAACAGTTTGCAGGTGCTTGCACAAAACCAAGGCCAGCAGGACGCGATAAGAGGAGCTGGGAAACAACAGAAAAGAGCCTACGTGCCTGAAGAAGTAGAAACAGAGATCTTGCCAATAAACATTTGTTAACCAATCATATTATTATACGCTTGTAGAATAGCCAATCATATTATCACACGCTTATAGAGTGCCTTATAAAAGTGTACCTGGTTTGTACAATAAACGGATCAGATCTTGAACTCCATGAGTATTTGAATCTGACTCCCGCTCGCCCAGAATGCCCGCAGCAGTGGAGCATTTCATTTTCATTGCGTAAGTGGAATTCAATGAACCATGGATCAGACTAAGCATTTAGTTTTACATATTCCCATTTCTTGTTCAAAGCCTGAGATTATCCACGTAGAATAATTTCCCCCTCAGAAATACAGAACTGTCTTCTATCGCCTAGGAAACTGAAAACATTTTGTGTGTTCACCTTTATTCCACGCATATAAACAAATATATACAAAATGTTGTTTATAAATGGAAAAAAAATATTTTTGATGATGAATATATTTATTATGTATTTGCTGGTTGCTAATGAATATATTCATGTTGCCCCTTTGGGATAGCTTTGAAATTCTGACCATTTGTTAATTGCATGAAATAAGTGGCACACGTTATCTACTGTACAGAAGTCCAATAAACCCCATAGTCTGACACTACATGAGACTAATAAATCATTTTTTAACATTCAAAATACTTGTCTATTTTTGCAAATATGTCTGTTTTCCAACCTTGTAGCTTTATTTCAGTATCTCTCAATTGGAGAAAATTAGATTAAGGCAGGTCTTACAGTATCGTAGGCTTCCCTTCTGCTCGGCTCAGCTGCAGCACCTAGAAGACACGCTGCGTGGGATGTTCATACACCCCATGTGTTGATGAAATGAAGTTAATAAAATGATCAATGCATACCACAGAAAAATTCAGGCTTTACTAAAAACCCACAAAAATCATAACTGAAAACGTTCTTTAAGCTTTTTGTTGTGGCATAATAGCAGAAAAAGGTGAGGTTCATTTTTGAGTGTTTTCTTTTGCGCTGGCATCGGTTCAAAACAGAAGTTGTTTCATCCACCAGTTGCCTTTACAAAGCAAAGCCAAAACAAACGAGCGAAAAATGAACAAAAAGCCACTTTGACCTTCTAGTCATTTACCTTTGCAGGAAGATTTTCTTTTAATTGAGGCTTCACTGGGTGATTACAAAAATACAGCCAGAGCAGCGTTCAGCACGCAGCTCCCCGCACCGCCCAGCAATGCTCAGAGCTCAGCCCTGGCTCTCAGCGGTACCAAGACACGCACGGGCTAAAGAGCTGAGGGTTGGAGCTCTCCCAGGGGATGTTCCTAGATAATTAGGCCCGTGGCAGAAGGATCTTAGCATGTCACTCTGAGTCACGAAATACAGAGAGCATACACGTAGGAGTTTGTAGCCACACAGCTGGTTGAGTTCATTTTGCACCCAGCGCTGAGATGAACAAGCCTGATGGATGGGATATTGCCAAGGTCCTGTTCCTAGAGATCACAAAAGTTCGGTCTGGGATTCACCTGTGATTTTCATAGGGGGAAAAAAGTGTTACGCGATGAATATTTCATTATGAAAGTGAGAAAACGCTTTCCCCTCGAGCAGATTTTGTTAGTTAGCACTTTTCATCTCTAGCCTTTGCAGCAAAATCCCAGGTTGAATCTCATGCTCCCTGAAATATGTTGAAGGAATTCCCCTCTGCTCACCACAGAGGCACTTTCTGTGGTATAGCATGGAAGGAAGGATGGGAAAAGAAAAATCAAAGATAATTAGAAGGAGGAAAATGAATAAAATATCACTAAGAAAATTCCTGCTGTGGTGCATCAGGGAAATCAAGAAGAAAATCAGTACCTCAAAGACCTCTTTTCAGCCTAGATTTTTCCTTTATGCAGCAATTATATATCCAGTAACCCCTGGATTAGAAATAAATGACTTCTAGTACAAGATGTAAATATCAAAATAATATTTAGTTATCCCAAGATCCATATCTGAAGACTTCAAAACATTTTCTTACATTTTCTGTTTCTCTCCCAGTTTCACAAATGCAATATGTAATATTAAAGATGCTTATGCACCATTGCCCGCAGGTTGCCTGAAGAGAGTATTTGGCCAGTTGTACATTACCTGCCTATTTTAACACACAGTTATCTGGTCTGTATGAGCATTATTAGTGCATATATGTCCTAGAATATTTCGCACAGTGCAGTGTACAGAATTTTAAAGGAAATTTCTTGAACGGACCAGACATTTTCCATATAGTTTCCTCTTTGAGACAGTAGATTTGCTCTAACCACTGAAGGGTACAACATTTTGCTCATTTTAGGTAACTAAACTGTGAATGGTTAATATTAAACTTTTTTTCCACCAGAGAGAAGCTTTTTCAATAATCATAAGCCAATAATTTTTTGAAGTTTCATTTGGCTTCTTATATGTAGAGGTCAAAAAGTCTTTGTATAAGCTCGAAACAAAGTTACTGCATCAGGATGTGGAGGGAAAAATCCTGAAAGGATCTTCTAATAAAAAGAAATCAAAGGGTCCTTTATCTAGAGGAAATACGTGATCCAAGTTAAATCTTACAGTGCACAGGTAATGTAATCATCTATTGTTTTGTAATTTTTAGTTCAGTGCCTGCCATTTGGATATTATTTTTTTTTTCATTTAAATCCCCTTTTAAGTCTTACCATGAAATGTTAACAATCAATAAGGTCAAACTGAGCAGAGGAGGCGCATTTGAAAAAATGGAAATGAGGCCAGCTATTAACCATGAATGAAATTTCAAGGAAAAGAAAAAAAAAAAAATAAATTGTGGCCTCCTCTGGAAGTGTCCCTATTTAGCTTGCTGTATGCATCCTACATGGGAGAGGTGGGAACCCGGAGCTCTTCCTCTTCTAATTTGCAGGTGATCACAAGGCTACAGGGAGCTGTCAGTTGTTGGAACATCCCTGGTATAACTACATTAACCTCATCTGGTGAAATCTGAGTGCAAATTACTTCTTCATTTAATAAAAAGATTTAATTGAAGATATTCTCAGTCACTGTGTGACAAATTTCTTGGGGAAGGTTTGATATTTTATATTTTTAATGGTGCTTAGCTGTGGCGGGTTTATTTTTAAATCTACTGAAAAGGAATTTCACATCTCAGTCATTTTGAAAAATGGACTTCAAAGAAAGCAAGAAAAAAATAAGTATTCTTGTCTTCACTGCCAGCTATAAATGACTGGGATTTTTAGCCATGGCAAATGGGAACGGGTGCATGGATTTATGAATTAAGGTATCAACCAGGCAATTAGCTGTAGAAATAACATCCTTCCCCTCAGGATGGAGTCCTCTCTTCCCAGTTACAGTAGCTCAAATGTCAAATATGTAGTAACTTCTGTGAATAAGCAAGAGCCAACACTTCTTTGTCTTACTTTAAACAAAATCAGTTTGGTTTTTTTTTAGAGTGATTACATTGTTTGATCACCCAACGCAATTTCCTGCCTCCTCCAACATCGACAGACGTGATGGGGAGGGGGTAAAATACTTTTCTAAATGGTTAGAGAACACTATAATGATTGACTACTGATTTTTTTTGCCCCGTCACTGAATTTTTATATGCCATGACATAATACTTTATTGCTGTATACATGTAGTGGTATTTATTTCCTTTAATAAACCTTGAGGTGACGGAAGACAAGAGAGATGACTATAACAGAAGTTGCTCTAGCTCAACACTTTCAGGGTGACAGAAAATACATCCCCTTTGTGATTTATTTATTTTTGAGCTGAACAACACTGTTCATAACTTTTGTGCAGATTATTTTTCTCCAAAAAATTTCTTTTTCCTAGAAACGTTCTTTATCTAACATCTTCTGCCCTGGTTTTGTGAAATATTGCAAAAAAGGAAGGCCTGTAAGAAGCAGTAACAGCTCTGATTAAACTGCCTGATGAACAGGTGGTTACAAAAACCTCTCAGTATCTAAGATTATGTGTCTAATTTTGGGGTTTTTTTTCCCCCCCTCAACCTGTATCAGTTGGTCTAAGACATATGACCATGCCCTGCAATCCTTGTCTCCCTTATACCTTGTAACATCAAAGTGAAATTTTTTTAAACACACACGAATTTCAAAATGCTTTAACAACTTCAAAATGCTTCCTTACTGTAAAAGGAAGTATGCTGAATGGGGAAAAAAAAAATATTCTGGTGAAAAGTCTGGTGACGTGATCACAAAAATCTTACTGAAAAAATGAAAGCTTGTTTAATTTCAAACCCTCTAAAATAAAAACAGCTTTTGGAAAAAAAAAACCCACAAGGATAATAAGCTGTAACTGGAATCTGATGCTAGACACTTTTCAGCTAGAAATAAAATGCAAATGTTTAACAGTAAGAGTAATTAACCATTGGAGTAAGTGACATTAAGATGAAGACAGGATGTTTCCTAAGAGGTATCTTTTAGTTTAGCCATATTTATGGAACTGGAAGCAGGAATTAATTCAGGGAAGTGCATCCATTAGATGCCATGGATGAGTCAGCAACATCTCAGAGACGGCAGCATCAATCTTCCCATGAAAGTATCATGTAGCACTTTGTCTGTTACAAGCAGATCACTGACCACAGGCATTAATATCTGCCTTGCTCCCTGTTGTAAAATGTCCCGAAACTAAGCTGATAATGACTTAAGAAATGCAGCCGAGGTCCCAATGGCAACATCTTTACCATTGTTTTTCCTACCTAGGAACAGATAAGAAACAGGTTCCTGTCAGGGTCGTTAGCATCAGATGATGGCTATATTACCAAATCTCTGTATTTTAGGGGTAGTTGGGTGCTTCACCTCCCAGAATGAGTCATGAGTAATACCGTAGCAAAAAAACAACGCAAGCAAACAAAACCAAACAAAACCAGCGAAATGGAAAAAACCAATCCTCCCTACCCCATGTAACGCTGTCACAAGCACAGGCCAAAAGTTTGTGCCAGTACTGTTTAATATTAGTTTTTTCGGGGACAATTAACGTTGGTTTTATCTACCCTTCATGTAGCAGAGCAGAGGCAGAGTTATGACTTGAGCACAGCAACAAGAAAAGGAGCTTTCCAGGCAGCTGGTTGTGGGACGTGCCATCATTCCCCTTCTGAGCTCTGCCTATAAATTCAACCTGTCAGCTCTTTGTGGCCAATCTGAAATACTGCGCAGCTTTATTGACCCACAGTGGCAGCTCACAGATTTTTAAAAGCAACAAATATGTACCATGTCACAGATGCAACTGATAGGAGTTGAAGCCAGCAAGCTGCCACCTTCGATGAGGGGCAGCCATCTCCATCAGTCATCATCGCTGTCAGTCCTGGAGGTTTCCTATGATATACTGCATTGTCACATTTACTGTCAAGAAATCACAAACATCTTCAAACTAGGAACATTCAGCAAATGACAATAAATTAGTCTGCTAGTCTCAATCGACCCAGATTCCTTTAAAATAATACTTTATTTCAGAGGGAGACCTTTCTACCCCAACCACCAAAACCTGGATCCGTGGACGAGCTTAAAGAAATAATTATTCTGTTTTGTTAAAACATAGCTTAAGTTACTAGTTAACAAAACCTCGCAAAACAAACCATATTATTAATGGCTTTATTTCCCCAACACCCCCCCCCCCCCCAACATGAACCTATATATTGGTGCAGAAACACAGGGTGAAATGAATGCCAGTGGAAAACAATCTAAACCAGATCGTGCCCGCTCTTCCACTCACCTTTATTGAAGACCAGCGGCTCCCCTCTAAAATTAGAGGTTAACGTGCTGATGAAAACGTGATGCGGGATAGTATTCTGGACCCCGAATCCAAGAGTTCGGAGCTGCCTGTTTGTGCACCTTGAGTGGAACTCATCCTGCAGCACGTGCTGCTGCTCTTACTGGCCACAGGCGTGGAAGTCTGCAAAGCAAGGCTCCGCTTTTTTTGACCCAAATGAGCAGCAGTGAAACCATCAGTCTAATAAGAGTATTTTTTTATTTATATTTTTAAAATATAATAGGCATTCAGATACAAAGAAGTCCGAGGCAGTACCTTCAAATTCCTTCTGTTCCCTGCAGAAGAACTATTTTGATAAAGGAAGTGCACACGCAAGATACGCAGGTACATCAGCAATGTTGTTAATTTGGAGATGAAATGACTTTCAGACTTCAGTAGCAATATTGATGCTTCCTGTTCTTTCTTGTAATCAAGACAACTGAGTTCCGACTGCAGCAATATGTGCAACTAAATAAGATTATGTTTGTCATTTCTGATATTCTTGATGAGTGTCTGATTTCCCTTTAGTATGATACCTATAACTTTTATTTACGTTATTTCATTACCTGTAACGGAGGATAACCAGAAACAGGAACAAATAGTAGATTTTAATCCTCCTCCTTTCTTTTTTTCTTCCCTTTTCTTTTAAAAAAGGGACTTAATCATGACAGTCGCTTTATTTTAACATCACCTTTTGACATGAGATCATTGTGCTGAACATTGCTGAGAAGTGCCTTGTGAAGGAGCAATTACCCAGACTAAATGGATTTCCAAGCAGTTTCAAAGAGAAAGACAACAACAAGCAGCGAAATGTACATTAGCGAAATAAAGCTAAATCAAATAAGGATTAGAAGAAGCTGAATGATCCTCAAATAATGCAGTATTCTAACTGCTTAATTAAAAAATGGTTCTCATGCCCAAGAGATTGCACTGCATTATAGCTTTGCCATAGGAAGCGCCAGGTTGGCTAACGGGGCCCCTCTATGCCTGGTTCCTCTAGGTGCTACTGTAACACAAGTGATCAAAGGAGAGGGCATCATAACAGCAAGAGAAAGGGGGTTATGCCCCACGTGCTATCACTCCGAGGAGGCCTCTGGAGAGCAGCAGGGATCCTCACCTCGCCGCAGCCCTCGGGGCGATGTGTCTGGGCACAGCCGCAGCAAGGTTGGTTGATCACAGCTTCAGCGCAGAGCACCAGCAAGAAGGGTCCGGGCTAGGATGTCATACCTACTGAGTTTGATGCATAGTTTTTTCTCCTGCAGAAATAAAATACCCTACATTACCAACTTCAATGTAACGTGTAAGTTTCAAAGCCTTAAAACTCAGTTGTGTGAATTGCAGTATTTAACAAGTATTTATTAAACTGTCATACAGCTGAAGAAAGGTCTGGAAAGCTTCTTTCTGGTGGTCTAGGAGCAACCTTTTCACTGCACAAGCCATTTCACTTGTTTCCCTAGAAATGTGTCTTTTTACTGATGGAGAAAACCTTACTTCTGACACTATCCCATTTATCAGTATATGCATTAACTAAGTATTCATTATTTTTAAGTAGTAAAGAAATGCTTGGTGTATAATAGGAGCTTCGAAACCTTTTTTATGAATTTTCAGACTAGCCCAAGGTGCATAATCCATCTATAATGATCATCATTTCAATGTCAAATCCTCCTTCCCTGCATCATTTGAGAAGCCCCACTGTCTGAAATGAGACTGACCTGGGCGCTACCCATACCGGCTTAGCTTGGTGAGGGAACGATGCTTTTGCAGGTTAGTGGCTAAAATGCAGAGAGAATAAAATACTGATATTAAAACTCACCGAGGGACTCCTGTCCCTGTCTGCTCCCCCCACAGCCGCCTTTCACTGAGAGACACCCAGTCTCCGTTCGCTTTTCTCGAAAGGGAGGGTTGGGTGCTTGGCCCGAGAAAGATTTGCACAGAAAACGAGTCTTACAGCCTCCAGCACAGTAACACTTTACAGAGCAAAGGAAGCAGAGTTTGGGACACCAGCCTGCTCTTACTCAGTTTTATAATTTCTTTGATTGTGAGACTTTTGGCCGTTCTAGCACGTGAGGGATTTAGTCGTGCTAGCCCTGTACCCAGAGCAGCTAAGCCTCCTGAAACAAAATGTCTGGGTGACGAGTAGGCCGTTGTGAATTTAAGCCACAAGACCAGGTAATGAATAACACTAGCACCTCTCCAATCTTGTTTTGACTCACCAGCTACTCTGAAAGAGGAAGGTTACTGGCTCCCCAGCCAACTCTGTCATGAGCTTTTTTCAGATTTTCTTGAAAGGCTGCTGGGTTTCACTGATGTTACAAGAAATTGGCAGCCAACATAAAGTCTGTGTGACCTCGGCCCAGGTTTAGCAAAGAAGAAAATGTCAAGAGGCTCTGCATAGCAAGACCTCACTGCAAGTTTAAAACCTAATTTGTTATTGGAATCAATGGGAATGAAAGTCACACTGTATCCTGAAGGAGAAGCAAGAAATTCCTAAACCAAAGAAACTCAGGAAGCTTGTGCAGCTGACTTATACCAGGGCTAGGCTTTCACGTTTGCTGTTAATTTACACAAAACATCTGTTCTATAGTCATCATCAGGAAGCGTTAGGACACATTTGTAAAATTAGGCTTTGGAATAGACTGCAAAACCTCAGACGCGAACACTCAAAACACTAATTATTCAATCACTATGAAATCATGTTCTCTTCCAATAGAGAACATTTTGTTTGACATACCAGCTCAAGGCTTCTGTGTACTTGGCTACGTTGATCCTTGCGAAATTACATACATTGGAGGTTTGAATAACATACAACAGATTAGCGAGGAATTAGAAAGCATTGTTTGAAAATGAATTTCTGACCTCAAAAGGCTGAGCTGCATTGGCAGGCATCCTTGAATTTGACAACAGATGTACAGAGAGCAGAAGCAAAACACTATTTTTTTTTTCCTGGGGGAAATTCTCTAAGACACTATTACAAAAAGTACAATAGCAACAAAGAAGTAACTACAACTCATTGTCAGTGTGAAAGCTAGAAGATAATTAATTAGTCTGCTCTTGTCGTTTATGTTACGGTGGCTTATAGACTCCCCTACTGATGCACAAACACGATGTGCATGGCACTGTGGGGACACATCATTTTGTGCGGCTGCAGAGGGGAAACGAGGACGAGAGTTTGCTTGGGACCCCCTCAGTAGCACCCGGCATCTTGCGAGATCGGCTCAAGTTATTTACTTCAAAGTGCCATACCTACAATAGCGAGATGGTCTTTGCATATCTAAGCTCTAACACCAAAATCAGGTTCCAAAATAATTACATTTGTCTAATCATTATGAATTTTGCATATTGAAATCGCATTTCTACAGCTTTCACATGTGCTAAAAGGAGGTAGGTGAGAGAGGAGAAGTAAAGGATGATGGGGAAAAGGGATCAGGTTTTGTTTACTATT
The DNA here is from genome assembly GCF_017639655.2 of Falco naumanni. Taxonomy (NCBI): domain Eukaryota; kingdom Metazoa; phylum Chordata; class Aves; order Falconiformes; family Falconidae; genus Falco; species Falco naumanni. Next base: position 24,648 of record NW_024427323.1, on the reverse strand, counting down.
TTCCAGGGTTACTACAAACTTCTTCCTCTGCAAACCTTATTCTTTCTCTTAACCCTCCCGTCTTATCAGTCTAAGCAACCATTCCCCTGAGACAGGAGGATGACTCATTTTCTTCCGCAACATATTTTAAGGGATATCTTTGAAAGCTACAGAATCTTTTAATGTCCACAAGTCCATGAAAGAGCACTGATCTCCTGAAAGATATTTTACTCCCTTATTATCTATTCAAGTTTTAGTGGAATCATAGCATGAATATGAGTTTAAGCTCTGTTTGAAATTTAGGAAATTTTTCAGTCTACAGCGTTTAAATTTTTAGCTACTTAAACTCCCCACCTGAAACTGCTTTTTTCCATCCAGTTTCAGAGCTCTCTCCTAAATTAACCCCTACATATTGATTGACATCTCTGCATTCAACTTCTCTCTTGAAGCATCACCTCCTAATCGAATGGCACTCGTGGGCAATAAATCATCTTCACACCTCATTCCACTACAAAATTTATTCAACCACTATATAAGAATTCTTAAACAGATGAATTCAATACACTGCTTCTAGTAAGTCACATGAAAAGTTTTCAATAAATTCAAGCAGAAACCTTATCTGAAGACCAGAGGATGAAAGAAACTAATATTTTAACATTAATAATAAGCCATTGCTAGGTATTTGCTATTTTGAAGTATTTTACGTACGTATATACATTAGAAGAACTGGTAATCTATCCTCTTCAGTAAGCTTTGGCACCCACGGAGGAATAGTTGCCTAGGATAATTCATTGCCCTCTGCCAAACCCCCACACAACAAATTCAGTAATAATGTCAAAGGGTAATAATTAAAATAAAGAAAAGATCTTGCCTTGGACATTTTAGTCCTACCTCAGGATCGTTGCAGTTGCTAACCCTAAGATGACAATTCTCACAAGTCTCTTTTTATCCTTGCTAATTAAGCTTTTGTCCTTTCAACTTATTCACGACCCGCAGCTCCGCTTCTGCCTTTCCCCAGACCCTCTTCTGTCCGGAGCTGGGCAGCACCAACTGAGGAGGAGGCAGGTGGGGGACCTGCCATCCTTTCCGACAAATCCCAATGCCCAGAGCAATCATTGGATGGGGTGGGATGTGCGTAGGAGATTTCAACCTGTGAATTCCATCCTCTAGACATCATGCACCAGGCCTACAGCCTCCTCCTGAAAGAGGCATCCACCTTCCAGCCCTTCTGCTGAAGTTTTCTCTTAAATAATAAAAAGTACCTGGGAAACAAGGGGTACAGCACAAAGCAAAAACCTGTGTAGTGTCCTAACTCAGGCACTTCAGAGAGAGAAGTTCACGGCTTGCTTTCCACACATGGCTTTTGTCTGTCTAGGGTTGTCTCCTATGAACTCGAGGAGGGCTGCTGGGACCCTGCAGCAGACCCTGGCCTCCCTGTGCCCAGGCATGCACGCACAGCGCTGAACTTCACATGTTATTTTCTCAAAGCTCAGATTCTCAAAACAGATCCAATGTTGGCAATTTTCCACCACCGTGTTTCTTCTCAAGCCCCCAGTCACTGTCGTCCCTTTTGGCAGCGATGACTGATAGGCAGTAGCCATCACCCCATCACCAGGAATCACTTTGGCACTGAAGCAGCTCTCCAGTAGGGCCCCAGAAGTGTTTGTTACAGGTACAGCACTACTGAGACAATAAGGCAAGTCATCCATTTTTTTTAAAGCAACGTGACATCCTATTTGCTCTGCTTATTACGTCACTTTATCTTGTTTCAACATGTAACTCTAAATGAAAAAAAAAAAAAAGAAAAAGGAATAAATGTTATCTTTAACATTATTTTCTCTGTGCTTCAGAATTTATCTTGGAGACCTCTCACATAATGAGATATTGAGTCACTGCATGAAGATCACTTGAGCATCTTGTCATTATTTCTTGAGGTCTTGTCATCACTTGATTACTTGTCAGATAGTAAACTTGGGACAAGATCCTTTTCTCTGAATAGACACCATTCCAGAAATTTGAAACACAGGTGTGACACCTCCAAGGTTCTCTATGCTCTCATTGCACACTGGTACACTTTACAGTGACACCGGGATGGGTTTTATTAGCTTTTTGGGTGAAATGTCATTTAAGTATTTCTACAATGTAAATAGAACTGCTTCAGAGCCATTTCCATTCATATGTTATATCACAACTGAAGAATAAAGTTTTGTGATACTATGATATTTTATATCATATAACAAACAGGGTTACATTGTCCAGAGCACAGCACCTACAGTTGGGGTTCAATTCTCAAAGTAGCTCAGTTCCCCATTTGGGTGCACAGCCTGTTCTTGGTTTTACACACTCCCTTCCTTCCAGGTAGGTTTTAAAATCCTGGCTCTTGGTACTGGGTTTTTTATACATATTTGGAGTACTAAAAATGCAAGAGTGTAATGCCCCTTTTGGATCCGAGTCCTGTGAAAAGATAAAGCTGGGACAGCAGCAGAGTTGAATGAAGCTGTGCCTAGCTAAGTGTTCATAAATAGGAAATAATACACATTTTAAGACTGAGGCTGAAGTTGTAAAAATGGGACAAGAGACAAATCGAAGTCTGAGACCAAGTACAGGCATTTTTATGATAGAGAAAATGCAAAAGTACAGCTGTTTGGAGAGTGGAGAAACATAAAAGATAAGACAGAATGAGCTAAGATATACAAAGATGAGTTTGTTTATTTTTTCTAGAGAAAAAAAATATATTTCAAAATCAGTTATATGTCTCAATGGCATCATTGCATATGAAGTCACCAAAGGATCTCAATGAAAGCAGCCAGGAAAACTGCTCTGTAATTACCTTGGAAAGACAGAGCCTGCTTGTTTGCATTAAAAGGCCAACAACTTTTTACGTTATCTGATAAATTAGACTCATGGTCAAATGCAGCTTTGAAGGGGTCCCTTTTTTCCCTTTATATTTTATATTACTGTAAGTCACGTTTCAGTGTTAATAGATCTCTTTTCAACTACTTTTTGTCTTGGCAAATGGCTATTTGAAATCAGAGGAACTGGAAAGAGATTAGCATCCTTTCACAGGAAGGTCCAACCTTCTAGAAATACAAAAGTTTAGAATAAAATATGAAATGTTACTGTTTCCCATAGGATGAGTTTCAAAGATCTTTTAAAGGCAATTTAGAAATATTTCATATAGATGCCCAAATGAAAAGATTAGAGATACATGTTTGTTTAATACACAAATACGTAATATTTAAGTTAGTATTTTAAATATGGTGCTTGTCTTAATGGAATTAATAAACAGGATTGCCTTAAAATTTGCATGAATTGTTTAAACTTTTTTCCCCCCACACTAATTCTACGACATCATTATGAAAAAGAAATACTTTTTTTCCCAACAAAAAGGAAGTATTGCGATCCAGAAGCTCTGGACCCAGATAAGCCCTATGATTAATTGTCCTGGATGCATTCTTAGTGTATCAAAGTTCTTTTGCCATAAAATGAGAACACTTACCTAAGTCTGAGAAGTTCAGGTTTTGGACAGCAGTTCAGATTCTTACTGTGCAGCAGTGAGACAACACCTGTACACGTTCCATGAGCACTGTTTGGTGCGCTTGACGATAAACCTAAAGCAACACATTTTTTAAAATAGCATGAGATAATTGTTGTTATAATAGTTGCCTCATTTAAATTTACTCTTTAGACGTTTTAGTATACATCAGGAGAGATTAAAAAAAAAAAGAAAATGTGTTTCAGTTCCCTGCAAATAGAGATGTTAATTTAATTTCCTGAACATGCCTTGCAGACATTCTATTGTATATTCAGGTCACAGTTCGTAGCACACCTTTCTGAAAGCTTTTCTTTAATAGCTTTTCATCTGGCTTGAACCATCCCTGCCTAACAGCCACCCCTGGCCCTCCACCCTCACCTCCCCCCCAGGGCCAGCCTCCCCCCTCCCCACTGCCAGGTGCAGGCATGCAGGTGGCCCCAGCCAGTGTGGATTTAGCTAAAGAAAAGCCATTTTGTTGGGTTTCCTTTGACACAGCTCCCTGATCCAACAGAAAGCCCTTCCACCTTTTCTGCCCAAGCATTTTGGAAGGAGCACGGAGCAGGAACGGGCACCTTTGTTTTCTGGAGGATGCAATGCTGCCACAAAAGGCACAGCCATGGCAAATGCCATTCTCAAAACATATTCAACCACTAGGACTCATAATGCAAAGACAACATAAATGCCAAAGTAAAACCTCACCCAAGGGGCTATGCAGCCCAGGGCAGGTGGCATGCAAAGATAAAGCCCCATGGAGCAGCACAAAAGCAATCACAACTCCTTCTGAGATTTTTGTGGAGCAAAAAAGCAGGTGTTGCATCTGCCCAGCATCCCATCAGCTTCATGGGAGTGCTGCACGCAGCAGGCACTGCTCCACACCAACACTGCAGCCACGGGATTGGTACCACAAGGCATGGGACCATATGCATTTTACCACATCTTAACCACTGCAGCACAAACTGATGTCTTCTGGAGTAGTGTATTTCTGCTCATGTCCAAAGGTGGCTGACTGGCAGTAAAGAATATAAGATGCGATATTAGCTATTATTTGAAGACAAGATTTTTTTTTCGTGGGTGTTGAATTAAGTTTCAACTGGAAATTAGAGCTTTTTGTAACTATGAGAGAGTTTGATTTAAAGTACAGGATGTGTATAAAGGTCATAAGAGAAAAATGAGGCAACTGTAGATTATGTATTATTTATGGATATGGAGAGGAATAAATATTCATAATTCAAGGAAAACAGATAACATGGGGCTAAGTTATTGAGTGTTGTCTACTAAAAAAAAGAAAAAGTCCTTTTAAATGAAGAGAGATTATTCCTTCCCGTATGTGTAAAGACAAGTTAGAAAAGTGTGATTTGTTTGACTGTGACTCATCCCTTCAACATTTGACGGATATGAATCAGATGACCTTCCCCTGGGAGCATATGCTGAGAACAAACTGAAGTTTCTGATTCTTTAGAAGTCTTCAAAGAGTTCTTGCAGTCAACAGGATCATCTTCATTTAGTGCTCATTTTCTGTTGCTTTTTCCTTTTAACCACAGTCAAAAGGTATTATTCCCCAATAATGACTTCTCTCTCCAGTCTGGAGTGAGCAAGGTACTTTAACAGGCAATGTACTGGACTAGAGGATGAAAAACCAAGGAAGGAGGAAGACTCCAGCTAAGTGCGTTGCTGGTTGACTTGACATCCCTGTGCCAGGAGCAGTACATCTAGGGGCACCAAGTCTGTGTGAGAACACTTGAGCAAACCAGTAAATTGCCCTGTGAAAAGGTCTGATCTTCAATTCATGGACAAGTCACTTACCAAAAAGGTCTCTTTGGAAACCTTTTTTTCATTTTTATGAGATATTCTCCATCCACCTAATGGACGATGACAAAGTTGATTTGCAATCATTCAAGTTCCTCTGAGGCATTTAATTGACCTCTGGATGAGGTCAAAAAGTCAGAGCAAGGAAGTTGCCCGTGATGAAAAAAAAAATGTTCTTTTTATTCCCAGAGTTGCTGTTTTGTTTTTTACACTTTCTCAAAGTCAGCCTACCCTAGTCTATAAATCTCCTTGCAAGTCAGCCACAGAAAATTTGGGATCTCCCACAGCAGTGAAGAATGCAACTGTGGGCCTGAAAGAAGTCCATGAGAGGAACAATTTCCATTTAATAGGGGTAGCCACTCCCTAGCACTCCCGTAAGGTTGCTCACATGTATGTGGCTCTAGATATGCGTCTTGCACAGGAGGAATAAATCCCAACTGTCCCAGGAATGGCATAAGGCTTTCCAGCTCCACCGATGACATTTTATATCAGGGGTCCTCGAAGTATGGCCCACAGGCCAGATACCGCCCCCCAGGGTCCTCAATCCAGCCCCCGGTATTTACAGGAACCCCCCCCCCCCCCCAGCCCCCCACTGGGGTTTGGGGGGGGAAACCAAGCAGCCACAGATGACTGCCTGCCACTTCATCCGCACGCCGGCCCCCTGGTTAAAAAGTTTGAGGACCCCAGTTTTATATCCTCCTGGTCATAAAAGACCAAGTGTTCTTCTGCCTTAGTTATCTCAGTTTAAAAATTAAGATCTTCTGCAGAAACCGAAGGAGAACAAAAGCAGATGTAATGCCTGTGAATGGGCCCAAAACACCGAAGTGCTGACACTTTTCTTGGTGTGATGGGGGAAACTGGAAAACAGTAACACCACAACAAACCTGAGAGAAACATGGAGAGCTCATGAAATGGAAGTTTACGATGGTGTGTGGCCAGGGGAATGGAGAAACTGTGCTTGTCCTCACCACTGCCAAGGCACAGCACGGGGGACCGTGGGCTCCACGCAGCGTTTGGGCACACTGCAGCTCCCACAAGGGTTTGCCCAGCCTGTGCTCGCTGAGAAGGATGCCGTGCACTGATCTGGGCTGTAGTTTGGCTAAAGGCAAAATTACAGGTACCAAATAACAGTCTCTAAGTGGCTGAAAGGAGAAATACACTGCAGGGAGAAAAATTAAGATCTATACAGCCCTAGTAAATAAGATAGTAATGGGATGCAAAGAAGAGAGGATTATTTTGGCTAATTTCATAGGGAAAAAAATACCTGACAGTGAGATGTCTTGGACTGTATCCTCATCTCTGAAGGGTACAGAAGCATCTCTCTTATTGGAGATATTTTAAATCAAATAGAACAAAATACCAGCAAAGATGCTTTGGGAAATACCCTTCTTCAAGCAGGAAGGTGTAGAAATGCTAGAGTTCTTCACTAACATTGATGAAAACAAGAGAGATATATAAGATTTGACAATGAAGGGTAAAAATGCTGGTTAATGAATTATTCTAACAAAATTACCAGGGATTTTCCACAGCTTTTTAGAGCTGAGAAAACACACCATTAGTTATTCATCTTTGGGAATTCATGCTAGTACAAATCCCCGAGCATCACTTTGTTAGCCCCATCTCCCCTCCTTTTTGATGGATTACAGCAGTGCCTCAGCATGTTGCTAGAAGCTGATGAGGTCTCGCAGGAAGCCCAGAAATGAAATACCGTAAAAGATGGGGAAACATATAAATAATTTACAGGCAAAATAATATGAAGAGACTCCTTAAATTAAGATTCAGGAAATTCAAATCAACAATCTGAAACATAAAGATAATATAATCAACAACTGGTTTCCTTTGCATTTCAGATCCTCATGTCGACTTTCTACACGGTTTGCATTTTGCTCCCTCCCACTGCATGGCTAGACCACAGAGGAAGACTAATTTTTCATAATAACAACACATTTTCTGAAAGCCTCTTGGGAGGAACTCTTGATTTTATTTTGTAGATAGCAGGATCTTCCTTGTTAAAGAGAGAATGGATGTTTACATTGGATGATTACCTTTGCCCTAATGCAAAGCCAACCCAGACATTAAACATTTTTCTGCAGATATAGTGTATTTGGTTAATGAAACTGCATCTGTAAGTTCATCTTTCAAATAAAAACCTAACGTTCTGTAACTCTGCACAAGAGAGGTTTCCTGAAAGCTATGTGTTACACGGGGTAGGGCAATAGTATAAACCATGAGGTTTCTGAACCTGAAGAAACTATGCAAGCTATATTCAGCTTCTTCCACCTCTGCCATTTCTAACACATTAAATATTTCAGGTGCAGTAGCACTTACAGAAGAGATGCCTCCCCTTCCTGACTGGGTATGGAATATTATCAAGGGTTCCTCTTACCCATTTGCAGTGACAGAAACTTGTCAGAAAAGAGTTTCCCTAGAGTGATTGTTAAAAAAAAAAGAAATCAACTAGTAATGGACTTTAGCATAAAATTGAAAGACTGCAACAGATTACCACTAGGAGAATAATTACCTAATCATTCCATAATCAAAAAGGAACTTCTCACTTCAGATGAGCTTTGAAGTGTGCATTATTGATATCAGTATTATTTTACTCTATATACTAGCAAACACAGGAGAGCCCTGGGTTTGATACTGTCAGATTGTTACCAAACCATAGCAACTGGCAGTGTTTTGGCCCAAAAGAAGGTGGCACTTTTCCAGGTAGGAGTCAGGATCCAACAGGGACTTCTGCTGGTAACCGGTAGCGCAACTGCAGCTAGGGAGCCCACCCTCCCCGTTTTACCAACTGGTTACTGTTCAACAACGCTCAACACAAAGGGATAAAAATGACATCTGCATTTATGCATACAACTTTCTTTTGCTGCCTACATGTTCAAAAGAAAAAAAACCAATAGGCTTTTACAGCTTTTACTCTCGTGGAGAAAAGTGTAACTGTTATTGACCCCCGAGGATAAGGCACAAGCTCCACATTTGGTCATTTTGCTCCTACAGTTCCTCCTCTCTTGCTCACCTACACTTAGCGCCGCTCCTTCTTCATGTAAGGGCCTAGTAATGCTTGTATTTGTATTTGAGCTCCTGGATCTAACCAACAATTTGGGTTACAAACCCACATACTCACCCCAACAAAGCAACACAGTCTTCATAGGAAACCCTTCCCAGACAGATCAGCACAGATTGCTGGACTTCATCCTCTTGCAAAGTCCCGTATAAGTGGCTTGGGAGTACAGAGAAATACTGGACTCCCATTTACCGGCAAGCACTGGTAGCCTAGTCAGATCATTCGGATGGGCTGTGCTGAAGCATCTTCCAGAAAAAGCGTAGTGAGAATTACCGGTCCAGTTTCTCCTTGGTGACAGACATTATATCTTGCCCAAGCAGAATTTGCACCACTCCCAACATCAGTAGGGCACTGACATTCACTTCTAGTCCTCAAGCAACAGAGTTTAACCCATTACATACCTGTGTGTCACCTCTTAAGTAGCTCACTCTGTTAGGCACCTGAAGCAGGCCGAGGGGAGCAAGTTTATTTCTGCCTTATGAATAAGAAACTGATTAAAGTCTCATTTTAATGGTTGTAAAACCTGGCATTTCTACTGCTGAGCAGTGCTGGACAAACACAACCGCTTTACCGCTCATGTGCTCAATGAGGCTTAGCACACAGGCATTCTGTTAGTGTTATGGTGAAATGCTAACTTAGTTCAAATGATAAGTCACCATTGTGTACACATGGGAACTGTATGAGCAACTAATCTCTCTTCCACAGGCTTTAGCTTTTACATAGTCAATTTTCCTATTTGACTTTGAATTTTAAGAGCACAAATAATTAGATACGAGCACAGCCGATGAAAACTGAAGCAAGCCCAAGGAAAAAAAAAAAAAAAAAAAAAAAAAAGGAGAGGAAACCTACATTGTTCTTATTCAGTGCTGTTGAAAGTAGTAAAATTCTTGTACCTCTGTTGCCTCCTTCACCTGCTAACCAAGCCTAGCAAAGTGGTATCTATAGGATCTTTTCAAGACACAAGGTAGGGTTGCTGTAGAGCGGAAGGTTGTGTTTGCACAGCTTTTGGCAGAACGCACAGTTAAGACAGTACAGCAGAAGGACCCGTACAGTTACCAGCACCCTAGGGCATCAAACACCAGAAGCAGAATGGTGAAGCTGCTCAACACTGTGATTTAAAAGTTACACCCAGGAGTTGCAATTTCAGCCTGTGTCATGAGAGGTTAGGGAGCGCATGCTGAAGCCAGAGTCAGATGGAAATGCAGTATCCAAGATGGAAATGGTACTGGATTAAGGTTATATTAAATTTGTTTAGAAGAAGGTTAGAGCAAGAGATGTGAAATGTATGAAAGTGGTTAATGTTTAGTGACGTAAACCTGTAACCTCTGAAGGCACCAAATAACCACAAGCAGCTACCAGAGCTCAAGAAGTTAGTTTACAGAGCCCAAGCCACGTCTACACTGTCCAGCAAAGGTGAACTCTTAACTGGAGTTAGTTGAGTAAACCTGGCAGAGACAAGGCAGTTCAGTTTCCCTGTGAATCATCAGGCTGAAGTTTGCTGTGCTGTGAAGTTTAGACTTGACCTGGTAAATCACATGGAAGTGCCACCGTGTTTCATTGTCAGTACGTTGTCTGCCTGAAGTTAAAACCCACTGCTTTTCTCCAAGTGGAGGCAATGCTCCACATGGAAGACAAGGAAATAGCTTCTGCAGGTATTAGTAGTAACCATTCCCGGTTTTTTAATTCTGGAAATTGAATCAGATATTCTTAACCAGATACAAGCATACACACAAAGACATGAGTTTTGCATAAGGCTAGCTCTGGAAAAACTTTGGCTTTATTTCTGGGTTTTTTTGTCAGTTCAGTGTGAGATCAAGTCATTTACACCTTGATTTTTCCTTAGACATTAAGGTGCCCAGACTTCCAGTAAACCCATTTCTTCAGATGTAAAGTAGCAAAAATGCTATATTTACCAATGTAAAGAGCCTGCACTCAATAAGTATAAAGACAGAAAATGTTCCTACTACAATCTATAGCCATCTAGCACAGCCATGAGGATGCCAAACATTCCCTTGGGATTTTTTTTCTACAAGTAGTGCAAAGCAATGGTGAAAAGCTTGGTTAGAAATACTGATACTGGTATGCTGAACTGTGTAAAACCAAGAACTGTGGCACCACCACAAGGTATGTTATCATCAGAAATGCAACTAACAGGGCTACATAAAAAAATAAGCTCAATGTGGTACAATGCTAGTCTCAGGCATTCAGAAATCTCTAATCCGACAGAAAAGGAATGACAGAAGTCACTTAAAAATTCAAGAGTTTTATCAAGTAGTAATCACCCAGTTCACCTAATTCCTTTCTTATTTGCTGCACAATTTAGTAATGTTTTTCGACTCTCACTGAAATCTTGAGTGCCAGAACTTAAAACAACAACAAAAAAAATAATACTGTAAGTGATACCCTTACGGAGTTCCTTGATTCTGACGTCTCATTTGAAACTTTTGTCTAAAAGTATTCTCAAGTTTGCCATAAAACTGACTCTTGTCAATCCAGCTGGCAGATGTTAAGACTGTGGAGTCATGCTTTTTCAGCTTGAGGCTGCTAAACAAAAAAAACTAACTCATAAAATAAAAAAGTTAATGCTTCCAGCCTAATAAGGGAGAGGCAGCCTCATTCTAACTTCACGTCCAGATCACGTCCTAATCTCTCTCATTTCTTTTTGTGTAAGACCCCTGAAATCGGAGCTTTCTTCACACAGCCAGAGAGCTGTTATGCAAACTCTTATCTTAAATATTGCAGCATCCTACCCTGACCAATGCAACCTTGCCCTACTGATCTCTACCCAGATAATTTTTCTGACCTGTCTGCCCGTGGTGCTTCACCTTTGCAATGGTTGTTCTGGCTACTCCTCTTACCCTCCCACCATTGCATCAAACCTAAACTACTGGCTTCCACTGCTGAGGACCCTCTATTTGCCTATCAGCTTTCATTCACTGAAGATATATCTGCTGCCACCTACCACTAGATATATTATTTTCCATGATGTCTACAAATACAGAATGTAGGATACTGATGCGCTCAACCCCTGCCTGCTAAGCTGGCCAGTATTGTATTGTTTCTTGTATATATATTCATATATATATAAAATATATAACATGTTGTCTCACCTTGCAAGCATTTTGGGGCAGGGGTTTTCTCTCCATTGCATATTTATACTGGTTTTGGGTCCCATTACATGTTTAAAGCTCCTAGGCACTACAATCATAGAAAATATATGTAATAACAATAAATAATTTAAGGGAGTCTACCGTTAAGTAACTGGAGACTTCCAGAATACAAACTGATGCAGTAATGTGATAATAGGTAATGCTCTATTGTTTACTGGAGACTAGTGCAGGATGCAACTCTGATACCACCACTCTAACCCAGAGTGAGTATAAGCAGCTTTATGCAATAATACTTGTCAATCTTTTAAAATCCTTGTAGCAGGTTCTGTAAGAGCACAAAATGCCTGGTGCTTATTAGGAACAGGTAGCAGTTGGAAGATATTAGCTTTATGCCTTTTGTTTTATGTCTACAAATACCCACCCATTCACAATGCCAGACCAGGATATATTGGGTTGCCTTCTCCCTGAGAAATGCATGCACCTGAAACAGCAAACTGCACAGCTGTAGCTTCTGTCCAGCACATACTAATTTGCCAAAATGAATAAACACAGTACTTAAACTCATAAAGGGGCCTGCAAATCCATAATGAAGTTTTGCCATTAAATTATTTTCTGAATGTTTATTTAGTGCTTTTTGTTTAATGCTCAGAGTATGCTTGTTGTGCCTAATAGTTCTTCCTCACAGAGGTTTTCAAAAATGTTATGGTGGGAGGAAAAAAAATAATCTTTCACACTTGTAGAGAAGTCCATGTTTTTGTGACTACAGCAAAGCTAACAAGCACCAAAGCTTTAAGTGTTTTAATTGCAGCAAAATCCTTTGGTCTTAAAATTTACTTATTCTTCTAGGCGATGAAAATTATCTTATAGTGCTTTAACACTTTACCCTTTTTTGATACTCTGATACTTATAAAACAGGCTCCATTACTTCAAGTATTCATTTGAAAAAAAGAAAAAAAAAAACCCATACCACAAAGCTAGAACAAGCAAATGCTGAAGTTACAAAGTTCTTAAGAGTCTGAGCACTTGGGTTCATCTTTTGCTTCTTAGCTTACATTTAGGTTTCAAACATTCACCATATTTCTGAGAAATTTGAACTCTGGGATTACAGTGTAAATTAAGATCCTGCAGGGTCCAAGGCTGAGAATGATTTTCCTTTGAAACACATTTAACTTGGAGTCTAATTTCTCCTAGGATGGGACTTTGTGTTGAGCTGCTTTCTTCAGCCTTGCCAAATTGGAACTCAAGCGATGCTGTGATGATGTTATCACGATGATGCCTTACTTAAATTCAGTTAGGGTACATTAAACTGGAAAGGAGCGAGCTGTAAGATGCTGAGCCAAATAATTTGCATGAGGCACCTAAAAACTAAATGAAGCACTTGTTAAAAATGAATCTGTGTTCGTCTTTGATTGGCCTTCATGGATGTACCATTACATCCCCCACACGCTCAGGTAAAGGAACATGCTGTGCTGGGGGTAAGGTGAGAAAACCATAGCCTTTACTCATTTCATGGAGCAGAACTGTTACTGCACATATGTGCCTGTACTAAAGCACTTCCTCCTACTTACTAGTGCCCATGTCAGGAGTAAGATGGGAGTGCTTGGAGCCTGTACCTGCTGTGCAAGGCGACAGAAATGTGAAGTACGTGGGTCTGTGGAAATCCCAACCGCTTGAGATGGAGAAGATGCAGACATTCCAAGCGTGGCGTCGAGTGGGGACACCCTGCAAACAATTTCCAGAGTGTGCCAGCGCCTGCCTATTGTGCAGCAGACAAAACAATCCTGACCGTGGCTTCAAGCTCCACCAGGCACACGTTAGGCAGAAAGCCAGAGTAAGACCACAGCTCCTGATAAACAAGAGTCAGTCATGTTTCAAAGGCAGCCAGCATGCAGCCACACTCCCCTACGGCTGAGGAACAAAAATTTATCCCATGCCAGGTAATAAGCTACCAAAGTTTCTCACTAAGAGAACATCAAACTTATAAAACAGAGCAACAGATACATAGCAGTGCTTATCTACAACTCCTCTGTCTATAATCATCAACTACAGGTGTTTCTTAAAGTGAATATTCTATGTAAAACACAGCATTTACTTGCACTTCTGATAAATTACTTAAGACCACCAATCATTTCAGTTTGTGTCTTTTATTTACACTCCTCTTTACATGCATGCAGACGTATGTGCGTATATGTACATACTGAGCCCCTGCATCTGTATGCAATTATGTTCCCACTGCCATCTGAATCTACAGCTACAGCATCACACATCTGAAGTGGCATGAGTAAGCTATTTTCATCAAACCACATCTTTTACCTCTATTTCCAGAGAGATTTCATTGGCACTGTTGAAGGCATGCATCCACAACTGTTTCTTTTCTCTTTGGTCACATACTCTTTACTCCCAACAGCCTTAGTTCTGCTCACACATAGACCTTTTCCTCTGCATACACAGAACTTGCCGAGACACACTACATTTTCCTAGAATAAGTGTTAGTGCAGTCTTATTCCCTCATTTCCCATATCACGGGTTTAGGGATTCATCAGAGGATGAAATATTTTGCAAACCAGTTATTTAGTGCCCCGAGGGTACTGGGCGCATGTCAAATCATGGCCCGGAACATCCAAACAGCCTTTTTACGGCACTTCCAACAGCACAAGCCCACTCTGACACACATTTGCATATGGGACAATTTGCTCTAAACTATCACCTAACAATGGAGCAGCACAAGGAACCTCTTGTGCCGTACTGCTTCTTTCATGTCGTAACTTGTTCAATTACTAGTTTACCAGATGGGGTTCTCTCATTACTTACGAAGTTCAACCTACAGGGAAAAACCCCCATAAAATTTGAGGAATTCAAGACCTGAACCTGAAAGAGGGCATTAGCAGCACCTAACCTGAGGCCCACCTCACCTTAGTGTCCTTTCAGACTCATCCACAATGTACGTACTCTAGGAGACAGCCAGAAAGATGCTCGCAGAGACAGATTTTCATAATTACAGAATATCAACGGAATAAAGCAAACCACGGCACACGGTCCAACGGCAGCAAAATTGCAGCATACAGCTACGTTCATACAGTGGCACACCGTCACAGCATCGGTCCAGCAAGGATAGCAGCAGGTGCAGTACAAACACATACCTCCTGTCTGACAGATTTATTGTCTCAAGAAATGGTGCAAAGGAAAAGGACCACGGGGGCAAGGAGCACTCCTATCACCAAGCTGCACCGTGCCCAACAGCAGCTCAAGTGAAAAAAACGAATTTGCTGTTTTGAAACAGTACACCCAGAAGTAGACGTGCCTGGCATTGTATAGATATCCAGAACCTCTTCCCAATTATGGGGATCTCTGCTCATTTTTGACATGCTGGATGAGGGTGACATCTGAAAGCTGGTAAGCAAAGCTATCGCACGACCAACCATGCAGCTTCCACCCACTGCCAAGGTCAACACAGCCTGGAAACACTGGTGTCCTGGTGACTCCAAGCTCCGATTACAGACTCATCTGAGCTCAGAAATGGGAGGCAGAGCGGGGGGAGGAAGGGCATTTGCAGAGTGTGAAGCAGACGGACAGGTTATAGGTCACCTGAAAGTATTACATGAACTGAATATCTCATGTAAAGAAAGACTTTAATGTTGAGAAGTATTTCTGTCCTCTGCTTTTGTAAAGAATTGCTTTACCATCTGACACCTACACAGTGATGCTCTGCTATTATGGATCAGTGCCGAAAACAAAATCCTTGCCACGAAGTCATGTATGTCACCATGAAAAGATGACAAATGCATTTTTAAAGCACATCCCCGCACAGGCGTTAGTGTCAACACTGAAATCCCTGGTTCTTTCTCTCATCTGTGCGCGGGCTCTGCTAATCTGCAGGGGACAGGACCTGTCCGTGCTTCCAAGCTGCACAGAAGCCCACACTTCCCCCTGCAACACACCCATCAAATCAAGGCTACCCACCCCGGCGGTGCTTTTTTCAGGAGAATAAGGATAACGTGGCCAAAAGCACCTGTGGTTCGTGAAAATTAGGAATACAGATCTTCTCTTAGGCCATCCAGACGACAATTTTCCTGAAGCCAACCAAGCATGTAGGAAGTACCATCAGACACTGGTCCAACACCAGCAGAAAGCCAGTCCGTCAGCACTGCAAAACTGGTCTTCACAGGCTAGGGTGTCTGTGCTGGGGAAGAGTAATCGCCCAGTGTTTATCTGAGAGATTCAGTGTGCAAAATATTCACATTAACATTATTTAAGTATTATTTGGCCCATCGTTTTCTAAACATTCAGTCCTGGCTCTAGTATCTTATTAAGTGTTGCTGATTAGTACAGCTTCACCTTGTCTGCATTAAAAGAGAAAGTAAATTTGCTGCTGAATACTAATCCTAAAAGAATGAGATAGTGCCTCTTTAGCCACCTCGAAAGTATCAGATGCTAAGGTGTTGTAACTAGCAACCTAATACCTGTCATTTGATGAGACTGAAACTAAATCCAAAACCCTCGAATCTGACCAATTATTTTCAATATGAATTAACAAAAAGCAAACTTTAAAAGGTCTGAACAGCACCTAGGCATCAACACAGTAGCTCCTCAGAATACTGGTTTTGCAGAACAGGTATATTTGCAAATTAAGGCAAAAGCTTGGAATTCTGAGTGATATTAAACTCCCACAGACATAGAATATAAACTCCAGTCTTCATTCATTCTAGCAAGCTGGTACACGCAGCCCTCATCCTCAAGGAGCATGCTTTCATTAATCCATGCCAGAGCACTAGGAAAGAGCAAAAAAAAACGATGGGGTGTTAGAAACAAGGTTTTTGTGTTTTCAACATGAAATATTTCAGTTGTATCTTGGGTGTTGTGAGATCCACTTTGAGATTTTAGTCGAGGCGTCTGATACTTTAGCTTCTCCACTGCGCATCAGTTTTCCCATCTTCAAAGAGAAAATAATACATCCCTGCCCTTACATGCTGATCTTGCTCATTCTCTGGGGAAAGCTTTGAGGTCCAAAGCAGTGTTTCAAACTGGGAGAGACAAAAATATTTTCAATCCAAGTGAAAAGCCCTCAAAACCTACAGGCACACCATTTTTCCTGTCAAAAAAAAACCCAACAAAACAAAAACCACACCAAAACCTCCACCACTCAAAAAACCAAGCCAGAGGAAGCTTTCTGTGCAGAATAAAACCCGCTAAGTCTTGCTCTATCTCAGACCATCCGAAAGCTGTCCCCAGAAAGTCTAGCTATTTAGGTCCTTGGGTGAAATAAATTGCCTCTCTCCCATCCTTACTAGCTTTCTGAAAAGAATGGCCCCACAAGCCAGAATTCTCTTTATAGATGAAGCATTAGAAACGTCACTTGCAATCACATAAAAGCAGATGGATTTTAGTCGAGGTATAAGTTCCAGATTGATAGCCACACAGATGTCTGCCAACACAGCAATCACGAGTTTTCCTTTCATTCTTCCTCCTTCTCTGAATAACAGCGGAATTGGGTCAATATTAACTATCCTGGCAAGGGACGAAGGGCAAGTCCTGATGGACCACCGAGTCACTGAAGGATGTTAGCTAAAGACCAGAAAGCCCTTTTTGCATATATCATATCATTGCCACCATTTAGTCGTAATACCTATGTCATTCTAACACCACCATGTAGTGACTTGCCGGAAGGATCAGATTTCTACTCTAAGACATAATTATACTGAAAAGACACTGAAATTGTTGATGCCTTACTTCCATAATTATGGCCACTATACGCAGGTATTAAATAGTGACATGATACCTCTCTCACATGACCTTAAAAACCTGACTTGTGAGGAAGTTTGAATAATGACATGTGGCACGGCATCAACCCAGAGCAGCAGTGATCACCTGCACTTCTTCCTGAGGCAGC
This sequence comes from Falco naumanni, assembly GCF_017639655.2. Classification (NCBI taxonomy): domain Eukaryota; kingdom Metazoa; phylum Chordata; class Aves; order Falconiformes; family Falconidae; genus Falco; species Falco naumanni. The sequence goes on along the minus strand of NW_024427323.1, from coordinate 7,261 downwards.
AGGAAATGCGTGTCCTCCGGACTTATGGAAAGTCAGGTTCAGTAAAGTAGCAGTTATTTCTTCAATAGCACATGGCCAATCTAAGAATTCCAACCACAAATAACTAATAACCAACAAAACCAAGACAAAATACAAAATTAGTCAAATTACATTCATCTTTAGTTGTGTCTATTACAGAACACCATCATCCTCACACCAAAGAAAACAAGTAAACAAATGCTTAACAGAAGATGCCACTTATTGATAGGAATGCTAACTAGGCTGTTTGCATTGATTTAATTTTAGTAAGAAAGCGTACAGTAATCAAAAGCCACAACGGATTTATTTTACTAATCATCATGCATTTTTTTTTCTCTGTTTGATAGACTATGTTAATTACTTGTGCACCAGTTTCAATCAGCACACATGAGTTTGCTTTAATTTGTTGGCCATTCTACTGACAAGCAATGAACTTCAAATGCTGCAACTGCCCTTCCTTTGGCCATTGAAATATAACAGATAGAATGAACATCCCAGCATTTGGAAAACAGCCTCCCAAATGAGGGAGCTGAGGCACCTTCCTCTGAGCGAAGAACGAGTCTTTATTTGGCTGCTGAATCTAAGTTAACAGTAAACATGCAATACACTGGGTTAGCACTTCAGCAAGCTCGTTCAATTATTAACTGGGAATACTGGAAACGAAGGTTCACCTGCATATGCTTCTGCACATACTGCTTGAGACAAAGACTTGGGTTTTACACATCTTAAGATGCAGGATATATTTGAGGGTAAGGAGGCCTGTCTTTACCTATCCTTACACAGGTTAGAAATACTGAATTTTTTATCTCATGTTCTAAGCCAGAGCTAGTATACCTTCCCCCAGCATTTAAAAAGCATCATAAGACGACAAGAGCAGTTTTCCTCAGCTCAGATGTTTCTCATTTTTGTCTCCTAATTGTACAACTGAAAGATGCTACTAATTTTTACTTTTATCTGAAAAGCAATATGGTAATTAATAGTTATGTAAAATATCAGCCCAAGTAAAAAAATAAATAACCTGTAAAAGCTAATTAAATGGAATTCTGATGAGCACCAAATTTCAAAGATGGCCGGGTATAGTTTATTTAAAGCTAGTTCAGGTTATCTGTCCACTACAGTTGGCACTGTTTATAGATAAGAGATTGTTGAAGACACCAGATTTATACATCCACTATTCTGGAACGTATATCCTAAGTTGAGTACAAGTAAAGAGATGACAATGCAAAGGACAGAACAAACTCATTGCCTAGAAAGACATTTCTTCCTGCTGGGATTCCTCACAGCTTTTGAAACAGCAGGAATCCCTGCTTGCACATTTCAGTTTCTATTGGGTATGTTTTCCCCCTAATATACCCCAGGCACTTTCCCACCCTGACCTTACAGAAAGTAATAGCAAACCGTACATATATTTGGCCATTTCTAGAGAGCTTCTTTCCTATGGAACTTTTCCTGCTGCCGGGAGACAGGTGACTGGTAGGCACTGATGCAGGTGTCTTGCACAGGCCATAATGTAGCTGCAGGGTGACTATCAGTAAGGGAGTAACAGCACCTTGTAAGCGGTACAGCCTTCTGTCAAACGGACAAGAGACCTCTAAATAGAAATAAAAGCACAAGAAGATACTTCCACTCCTTTTTTTTTTACTAAATATATTACAAAAATGCATAATTGTTACATTAAAACGTCCAGTCCTATCTATGGATCTTCATTAGCTTCAGCAGGGCATGTTTCACCTCCAGAAATCAACATGTATTGTACATGTCATTTTATTTACCTTAAATAAGGGCTCCACATGAGGGGAGCAGAAAGTATTTATTATTTCATTTTAGTAAGAAGTTTATAGCAGGTAATATACTTTGGGGCTTGCTTAGAACATTTCAGCCTCAGAAACAGGCAGACAATGCTCTCTCTCTTCCTTTCAAAAAAAAAAAAATCACTCCCCCCCCCCCCCATCTCCCAACTCATAAGGAGAGGGTCATTAAGGAAGATATGGTAAAACAAAGTCATGTTATTTATCCCTAAATCACACAGTCCAATAACAGAGCCAGAAACAGAAATCCCATCAGGCAAGTTCTCAGCTGCTGCCCCATCCACTGATCAAAGAGACTGAATCATTCGATCATTTAAAGATCTGGAACTTAAAAACTTGATTCTTAGTAAGATCCAAAATAGCAACATTCACATAACCACTGTAGTTCGCACGTTATAGGTCTGTGATACACTGATTTCTGCAAAGTGCAGTTACTGGGGAAGAAGTGCAATGTTGCTGCAAACCCTCAGACAGGAAGAAACGCTGTTATCCTACACGCAACTGCATCAGCTGCCCATCTCCCCAGCTGCAAACAGCCAGCTATTATAAAATCCCTTTTTATTCTTAAATTCTTTCTGCAATCTCACCCCCAAGTTAAAGTAACCGGGGCTGACCAATACCCTGTTAAAAGTATAGCGTTTATCTGTAAGATTTATTAGAGTACAGATACAAGAAGGTGTCCAATTTTATTGACACGCTATCGAGTATTTATTGATGACTATCAAATACTCTGATTAGAGTAGGCCAAGGAGCGCATATAGCCAGACCCGAAGCAGTGTACTTACACAGTATCAGCCATTTACATGCATACCAGCATGCTGTATGGTTCCCAAGCTAGCAGCTAGGAAATCAGCAAATGAGCCCCTTTTTTCTCTCCTAAGGGGAAAGATCCAGTAGACTCACGTTAAAATTCCCTGATAAAACTGTGTTCATATATGGACTGAAGATTAGACAACTGGGGCACCCTCCTAAAATACTTCCCAGTACCAGACAAGACGACACAGCAGAGGTTAAGTAGTCTTCATTGAAAAGCTAACTTCATAAAAAATTATCTTTTTTTTAAAAAATGTTTTTTCATTATGGTCAAATAAAGAAATTGCAGTGCTACATGAAAAATTAGATTTGAACATGTAAGATTATTTTGAAAGAGATACCTGATTTTACTCTCAGTTCTATGAATGCCTTGCTTAATGACTATGAGAAATACTTTCATCAAAGAAATCCAGGAGGTAAACAAAACCATGTCACACTTGCAAAAGTTTTTTCCATGTTCCCTTTAATCCCTGCCTCACTGCAAGCTATTCCTGCACAACTAAAGTAACTGCCCCCGCTGAGTCTGGACATTATTTTCCTCTTAGTTAAAATAATGAGACAAATATGGCCATAGAAGTTTCTGTAGAGTAGAATGAACCATTATGTCACCATTAAATCAATGCTATTAAATACAGTTAATTTACAAGAAGTAAGCCTGCACACCCCCATTGTAAATGTACAAAAACTGTTAACGCAGGGGCAACAACCTTTTACCATTATGGCAGCTGGAAAACATCAGGTCCCGCTAGAGATGAACTTACATCGGTTCGTTTTGCCGTGGTTTTCCACACCTGTACCGCTATGCACCAGTTAATATTTTTCTTCTTCCGTAGTTTATGCTTCCTGCTTACCTTATCCTTGTCTTTCATGTTCTGCATTGAAAGACTGGTTCTGAATTTAAAAAGAAATAGAAGTTTAACTTACAGATTCTATTCAAGGTTCTTTTATTCTCCACAAAATGAACTAAATTAATTCCTGCTTTGAACAAGTGTTAATGAATTAATTTTCTGGCAGGAATGTCTAGCATATAATTTTACATGTGTGTGATATCTTCAAACTAATTATACATTTGCTAAAGCCTAAACACATATAAGTCAGTTTATTTTACAAATATACCTCTAACAATATATGTACAGTTTTAGAAAAAGCAGATCATAGAAGCCCATCACAGTTATTCCTATATGCCACCACCAAAGAGCAGGACAACTTGGAGTAAAGGATTAAATCCACTGTTAATACAAATACCTATGTTTCACTGCTATATTTTTTTCCCTAAAGCCTCAATGACATGGCTATTCTACCTACATGTCACAAAATGGAAATATTTTCTTGCTCTAAAGGGTAGGACCAAAATGTTAAATAATCATTTTGTTGTGTTTTTTTTAGTTGATATTTATTATCAGAAATAATTACATCGCTGTATCGCCCTATTAAATATAGTGCTATTTCAGCCAACTGTAAACAGTTCTATTGACTGAAATGCTATTAGTAAAGCTGAGATTTCAAAAAGGTTCCTGTCTTTATGTACATGTTTATGGTAAATGCTGCACACAATGCACAATGCATGGCTCTTCCTATATGCATACATTGTGGACTCATCAAAAAAACCCAAACAGTAATTTCTGAAAACCTATTTAAATTCAAAGCATCTGAAATTTCTCCTTTCTGTTATTGCCTTAATTTTACCATTTTTGTAGGGCTATAGCTGTATTTGTGAATATTTTAAAATATTTTATAAACTCCAATGTGTTGAACATTTACTTTTGGGCAAATTAATATTAAAAAATATTTTAATTTAAAAATAATTTTATAAATGAATATGAGAAATATTGACATATTAGAATTTTACCCTTGGTAAAAAAAGAAGGAAAAGGCGGCCATTAATTCGTATCTCCTCTCCTTCTGTTGTACTTTTTTCAACGAGTCCCATATATTATTTATGGGTTTTGTAGAGTTACATTTACAATGAGTTATAGATCACATTACAACTGATGAATGCCCAACACACAAGGTAATGTTATGAAAGGTCATCAGTTACAAGGGAAAATGCATAATGTATGCTTGCTGAATACATTTGTAAGTTTTTCTACACTCAATACAGAGGTAGCCTACTTGGGGAACACTGAGCAGTGAAAGTTTAAACACGAGCGACCTACGAACATTATTTATACTTGTGGAGGTTACTGGGGAGGTCTGTTGACTTGGAGGTTTCTGCTCAGCGCAGGCAGGGTCAGGCGCAGCGTGCCTCTGGGCTCTGCTCAAGACGACCAAATGAATCAGGTACCCTGATGCTACATCCTAAAAAAACCACTAGGGAAACACCCCAAAGTTTCCATTATTATTTTAAAATTTCCAAACTCCTAAAGCTTTCAGTTTCTCTTAAAATACGAAGTACAAATCAATCATTAACGAGAATGAGTGTGAAAGCCCGTGACTTCTGCTGTCTCACTGCCAGTTCTGTTGTCATGCAGCGGTTTTGTCATACTCTGACTACGAGAATGCTCAAAGGCAGCAGACAACCTTGTAGGCTGTTTCTGACACACTCTTTAAGCTGTCCAACTTTGTTAAGACCAAAGCAATTGCCTATGCCCAAGATGCCAGCTCCCACCCCCCTGATTCTTGCCACTGCGAGTACTCACGAGTACTAGCCCAAACTGATTTACTGTTTTCCCAATCTCTGATTTACTATTTCAAGAAACTCTTGAAACTTAAGACAATAGCCTTTGGGAACTACAGTTACTCCTACTTTAATTGGAAAGGATTTCTACACGGCAAGAAACATAGAAATACACAAGTAAAATATATGTTCCATCGTTCCTTAGAAGATCAGCTGGCACACAATATTTAAGGGACTGAAACTAGATTCTGAAAACCCCTATGTTATGGAGAATTTGGTTAAGATTAAGTGTGGTATAAGCTTCTCCTGATTATCTCAGTCAACAAGCTTGTGCAGCCCTCTGCAAAGCTGAGACTTGAGAGAGTACAAGTCAGGTCAGCGTGGGCTGAGCATGTGGGGAGAAGGTGAGTGATAAGGCGAAGCCCGCCTGACCGGACCCGCGCTTCAGCTTACCTGTGAAACTCAGCAGCCCCTGGGAGGGTACAGTGCAAGTTGCTCTTTTTCCAGCCCTCTGTAGGCTTCAATCCCATTAGGACCATGATAGTCCTACTTCATTATCCAGACATCTATTCATTATGAATATCTGTCTAGACGTAAGAGAGATCGGAATACAGCATTGCTCATGGTCCAACACAGGCTGCAAGGGCAGCGAGCAGAATGCTGCACAGTGGCCTTAACTAACCTTTGTTAGCTCGTGCCTACGGAGAAAATCAAGCGAGCAGCAGAGTAGCTGAGAACCCTCCTGTCTGCTTGCATGAAGAAGCTTCCTCCTAGAGACCAAAATGAAGATTTGAGAGTATGCCTTTGATTATCATAGCAAAACCAGGATTTAAACTCGTGTTACTCCCAGAAACAATTAATATTTTCAATTAAAAAAATAAAGTCTAGTTAAGGAGAAAGCAGAATCTGTTGCCATAAACAGATCAGAATTTGCTGTGAATTTCTAAAGGATTAAAAAGGAAGCCAACATGGGTTAATAGCTTAGCATATGCCTGAAAGCATTAACACCTTCTCGAGTAGTATCTGTCAACAGCAGTAACCCCCGTTGTTAGTGTCAGTGTACACTGTGCGGCCTGTAGGAACAGTTGGCCTGTTTATCACCTCCATTCTTCCCAGAAGACCCATCCAAATGTTTGTGTTATTTCTTTGTTTTACACACCCATGCTTTTAAAAATTATGTGTTTAAAAAAATATTCAGTGGTAGGCTGGTGGTCTTTTCCTGATCTCTTGCTTCATTACCTTGTGGATGTAACTGAATCAAGGAATGACATATTTACCCCTGGCTCCATTCCCCCCGCCCCCCCACCCCCCCCCAATTTCTGAAGCCAGATTGTCACTGTTCCAAATCTACTCTTTTAAGTTATGCTTAAAGATTTGCAGTAGTGCCACTTATTTACTGCATGTAGTTTTAAACAATACAATTTCATTCCTCTGATTGTTATTGTTCACGACCAATTTCGGTTACCTTGATTGAATTTATTGGGTATCACGTTTCAGTGTTTATTTGTTACTTGATGTCACTTCACATGAATTAAGTAAAGCCTGTCTAAAAGAGTCTCTGGGTAATTAATATGTGTAGTGTGGAAAAGATCATGCTAAAACATTCTAGTAATGATGACGAGAGCAAAAGGACTACTTGTGTGTGTGCCTGTAGGGCAGAGTCTTATGTGGTCTAATTCTCTTTGCAAAAGTGAGCAGCATCTGGGCAGTATGTTCTTTTTTCTGCTTAAGGCTTCCTTTAGTAAGTAAGAGTTAAGAGCTTTGTTTTGGCTAGGCTTTTTGTAAGATAGTTAGTAAAAATTGACTTAATAAAAAAAATTAAGCTCCCCAATGAGGAATATAAACTAACAAACTCACTTTGACTTTCTTTTTTACTCACTTAGTACTACAATTGGTGGTGAATTTTGGCAGGATGCATTGTACCCGCTATTTTTTCTTGTGGAGTGTACAATTGAGAACACATACTTTGTCTTCACGGAATAAAAAATTGAATCTATGAAAAATA
>NC_054059.1:90103120-90108120 GCF_017639655.2 Falco naumanni | reverse complement strand
AGCGCAGTGTTTCACGAGTCTTATATGACCCCTGAGCACCGCCTCTAGATACGTATGGAGTCACCAGCATAGCGCTTGGGGATTTTGAAAATTCTAGTAAACCTGTCATCATTTGATTTATGCCATTTATTCCATTTTAAGAGAGATTTGTTATCTTTCTTATGTTTCTAATTTCTTGTATTTTTAAGTATGGCAAAAGTTGCCGTATTCTTCGTGTCATCACACAATGAGATGATGTTTCTTTTAAGTATCCTGCATGAAATGGGGAGTCTAGCACACAGCTAGAGCGGCTTATACAGCGTGGCTGTAAGGATTGTAAGAGGAATACTAATGCAGACCCGTCACTGCTTCTACTGTGGATGAGGGGACAAGTGGTGCAGCCACAATGAAAGAGTTACTTTTACATTCTTGACCGTTTACCGAGCATTTGGGATTTAAATTAAAACAAATGATTTAAGAAGTCCTTCATAAAGATCCTCTTTAAGTTCTCAGCTTAAAAACATGATTTAGGAGAAAACATGTGAAAAGTGGAGTTTCTTACCTGTAGTTAACCTGGAAAGCTGGGACTCTCAAACTTCTCTAACTATGGTTCACATCTTAAGAGGCAGCCTATCTTGTGCGCCACTTCCCCTGCCAATCAATATCCCATTTGTCATCAGACAGCATCCCTGTGGCAGTGGCTGCGATTGCTTGCGTGGAGAAGCAGTATTAGAAGGGTCGTGGTTTGTTGTTTGGATTTTGGTTTGTTTTGTTGGAGTTTTTTTAGTAGTCCTTGATGTGATATAGTAGTGGGGAAAATCTGAACGTCTTTCTTGGCTGTGCCTTTAAACCGCTGTTGTGTCAGCAGTTTCTGTGCCCCCATGCATGGTCCCATTCCACCAGACCCTCATCTGCCTGGCTTTCCTGCTGGCTCTTCTCCTGCTGGCTCCTCACTCCCTCTCCTATACCCACTGCAGCTGCTTTAGAGGAGCTGCTGCATCACATCTTACCAGTGTCTCTCTTTGTCAGGATGGCACTTGGTTTTATTCCCTGCCTCTCTTCAGAAATTAATTCCTAATACAGACAAATAAGCAGCGTGTGCCTCCGTCTCCGTCCCAGTTTCTTCTGTAAGGATCTGGGCTGCTTTGCCGCGAGTCTCTGACTGTCTGAGAGAGAAATCTGGAAACAAAACAGGTGAGTCAACACCGTACAACCTGCCAGCTTACCACAGACAACCAAGTGGCCTGCAAAGCCACGTCTGAAGGAAGAAAGTAACCACAGCCTGATAGCTAAAAATGCCCTGAAGGGCTGTTGATGATGATGTCAGGGCTCTGCGAATACTCGCCTAGGTGTTGGTCCGTACCAGAAAATGAGAGATGAGCTGCTCGCTCTCAGACCTGTGCCGAAAAGTCCTTTGATACTTGGTTTCTCTGAAGACGCAGGCTCTAGGAGCCGGGAGGTCATGCGGGCAGGCATAGCTGAAAGGTCCTGCAAACACAACATGAAGGGCAAGAACCACAAATGAATTGGTTTTATAATTAACGTTCTCTTTTAAGCACATCTCTTTCTTAATTTTGTACCGCGTGGGACTGTCGTACTGGAGAGCCTCGGGCAGGTGGGAGTCTCTGCTGGCCTTACTCCTCGGCAGCCGAAGCAGGGTGCCGCGCTCGTACAGCCACGTGGGGCAGGGCCTGCGCTGAACTGTCCTAACGAGCGTCTGCAGGATGGCTGTCCCCATCCGCGTAGGAGCACATTTTGTGTTGGGATTTCCAGCTTTGTTTCCACGTGTGCCAAACCCATATGAGATAAGTGAAACAGCTGGGAGACACACGTGGTCACGCAGTCATTGCCTTGAGATGAAATGCAGGCGCGGAGCAGAGCGCGCTGTGCTCGTCTCGGCTGTGTCTGCTGGGGCCCGACCCGGCGTGGCCGGCGCCGCCGTGCTTGGCCCTGGTCTGTATCAGACCTTGACGAGGAAGAAAGCGCTCACTCCTCCTTCTCATCCTTCTCCAGCACAAAACCGGGGGTGGATTTTTTCCAGTGGGGAGAGTCTTTGCCACCTGGCAGCTCTTCATCCTCTGAGTTGGAGAGCCCTTTTTGTTGCTTAGCCAGGAGGGATTGTTTCAGGCTGCAGCTTGAGTATCTGTCCTGGCTACAGTCACTTCAGGGGAAGGACCATGTCTCCTGCTGCCGTGTACCAGGGCATGCAGACAGGTGGGCATTTCCTTCCTGCAGGCTGGTGGTAAGGCCAGGGAGATCCAGCGGCTAAGCACCGGGCGACGCAGGCGCCAGTAAATGTGGAAGCGCTCATGGCTTTCATGGAACAGGAATAGCGCTGAGTGGGCGATGTATGCTCTCTGTTAGACCCCAGCTCGTGACACTGTTTGACTCCGTTAGACACGCTGCTGACTCTTCAGTGAAAGTCCTTGGTGCTTAGGGCTGCAAACAGAAGTTTGGAGAAGCCGCCCTGGCTTTCCTAGGGCTTCCGTGGCCATGGGTGGCTGCAAGGACCCAGGCTTGGGCTTTCCCTGCCCGAGTCCCTTCCCGGCACGGACCAGGAGGCGCAGAGTCCCTGGTCCCTGGGACGCAGCCTGGAATGCAGAGGTGTCCCTTTCCCTGCTGCCCTGGCATCTTCTGCCCTGCATTAGGAAAAGGGTGCCTGATGGAAGTGGGCTGTGGGAGGGGAGCCCAGGTTGTGTCTCGTCGCCCTCCAGCCTGCGGGCAGCCCCTTGAGGGGGGGAGGGGAGCCTCTGGCCCTGGGCCAGGCGGGAGCTGAGATTTTCAACGTTCATCAGCCAGGGAAAGGGTCTGGAACTGGCTGAAGCTCTGCATTTCCAGTGCCAGCTGCTCGTGATTTGACTAGAAACACTTCTCTAAGATGTGTGAAAAAATAGAAGTTATTAAAATCCCTGGGTTGCTGACTTCCATTTGAATCTGAGTAGTAACACTTAATATCCAGTAATTTATGTCACTGGTGGCGTCACCTCAGCCCTTGGTCTTTGCACTTAAAATGAAAACGTAATCACACCATGTTCCGGTGAAATGTAGTTTAGTGGTACGTTGCAAAAGTGTGAGGAGAGTCAGTGCTCCGGCGCCCTGGGCTCCGACGGCGCATCTGCCATCGCTGGCGGGGTGTGAGAGTCACCCCTGGAGAAGGGGCTTCGCAGCGCCCACCGTACGAAATACACCATCTCAAATCAGCCTGTGGGTGCCAGGGTTTAGAGAAAACAGGGTGCAGAGGTTCAAGTAAGAGGAATGAGCTGTACGATGGACTATAAAAAATCACATAATCTAATATCATCGATCTCCCGTCTTCTGCTGCTGTAATGGCCCGACACTGACCGGTGACGGGAAGGATTAGCTTGCTTTCTCCAGGGCTGTACTTGCTCGTGTTGTGCCTGACCTGTTATGGGTGAAACAGTTTTGTCTGTACTTCCAACAGTGTCTTCCTCCATTGCAAATTCTTCTGTCATTGTGTTGTAAGGTGTCTATCATCTTGATATCCAAGTGCCAAATTAAAATGCAGAATTATCACATAATGCAATTAAATTAAAAACAAAGAAGCCTAGTTTACAAATCTCTAATCTAAATTTAGCTCTTTTTCAGTTACTATTTCACTAATTGCAAAAACAACTATTTGGGGAAAAAAAAATAAAAATTGCAGCTATCAGATATTTTGTTATCTGACCACAGGGTATGAAGTGTTTTTAATTGTTTTTCTGATTAACTGCAAGCTCCCAAATTCAAGTAGAAGCATATTTGTATTTTCCATATGAGATCCTGTACCTTACCAATGGATGAGCACGTTTGTGGTACTGTATAAGGATTAATGAAATAAATAAAAAAAACAACCAAAAACCTCTGCTGCTGCTGATTGACCACTGATGGTAAATGTAATTGAATTAGCAGTGCACTAAAATAAATGTAGACAAAATAAATATAGACAAGAAAATCTGGTGAAAGCTTCTGTAATGTTTTAGATTAATAGGCATACAGAATTCTTCACATTTTTTATTACGTTGTCCCTAGATGAATTCAAAGTAATTGGGGTGGTTAATTTTATTTACACAGAGCCGTTCACAGCGCATTAAATAATAGAGATAATTGAACAAGAATTGTCAAGTGTGTACTGATATCAGACATATTACAGAAGGGAATGTGCATAAAACTTCATTTCTATGCAGCCATTGTTTATGGTAATTAAGTACACAGATTTATCCCTTGGTTGCCTTCCAAGCTTATGGCAACTGCTATTGTTGTGCTCCATTAATATGTAATCAGGAAATAGTTTAATTTTCTAATCTGCAGTTTGAGAATTCACTTTCTAACAACTCTTAATTACTGCATTGCCCTAATGATGCTCATGGTTAGGAAAACTGAACCAATAAACTCCATGGAAGAAGCCAGAGGGGATTATACTTCCAGAGGTGGTGCTTACTTAATAAACTTGTTATGCCTTCACCAGAGGGAGCTCAGTGTCCTTCAAAAGCAACTAATTTTATATTTCAGAGTTGTACGTACCCACGGTGCGAAGAGTTAACGTACGGTGTGCGGCAGGGGTGGCTGTAAATTTGATTCACTAGAGAACCAGATAAGCGATGCTATCACCGTTTTGGTATTTTTCCCACTGTATACTAATTGTGGAGTTTAATTGCACAGGAAATAATGCAGGTGGTTTAATCTATTGTTTTAAACTGTCCTCTTGGGTTTATTTTTGTCAAGTTTGTTTTCTTTCATTAGCCACATTAGCTAACCGCAGTATCGCCAAATCTTGCGCGGGTAGATAAGCGCTGTGTATTGACAGCTATCTTTTATTTGCTGTTTTCAGGGTGAATCTGAAACAGTAAAGGGTTTGGGGGCTTTTAATCATTCCCGTTGGTCCATCGTTCACCTTGATTGTGGTTCCCCTGCTGCTGCTTTACCCAGGCTGCTCTGAGGCCGACACCGAAGCTCCAATGGGCCTGTGGCGCGGCCAAGGTGGGAGCGGGGCCGCGGCGATGTTGCACCCTGTCGGTGCGGAC
>NC_054059.1:88530620-88678120 GCF_017639655.2 Falco naumanni | reverse complement strand
AGTTGTACAAACTGAAAATTTATGCATTAACTGTTTGCATTCTGAGCATGTGTTCCAGATTACCTCTTACAGCATTCTTTTGGTATGCTGGAGAATGCGTATTTGTAAAAAAAAAAAAAAAAAAAAAAAAAAAAAAAAAAAAAAAAGGCATTTCTTTCACAGCTCACCCATCATTCTTTCAATCACAGAATCACCAGATCAATTAGCACTTTTTATTTATCTTTTTTTAAGCAATATGCATAATAATTGGTTTAAAATATTCATGTGGTATTTTCTGGGCCTCGCTTTCCTTAATTGTAATCATGTATCATGGCTGTAACTGGGATTATAAAAAAAAATGGACGAGAGATTTCTCTTTTCTGGAAAAAAAAAAAGTTGAGCTTTTTCTAATCCTATTTATCTTCTGTCTCAGATTAGGCTTTTTTTTTTTTTTGTCTTAATTTTCCTTCTTTGTGTATGTGTGTGTGTGAAAAGTTCATCTGGATCGCCTTAAATCTCACTCGGCTACGTGTGAACGCTGGCTTAAGTGGCCACGGTTTAGTCTGTTGGTAGGTTTATTAAAAAGCTGGCAGTATCAGTCAATTTTAATGGTATACAGACCCGGCTCAGGTTGTGGCGTGATTTAAATCCAATAGACTTACGTGTGTGCGTTGTAAACACGAGGGTTTTCTTTTCGGCAGTAATTTCCAGTGGGCGATATTGCTTCATGGTAAAGAAGAAACTATTCAATTATGCACAGAAGGCCGTGCAGGATGACCAGCAAGTCTCTGTGATGTTTTTAAAAGCTAGTACTAAAAGCTAATTAAAATCTTCTCTGGTGATAAAGGGAGACTTGGGAGGAGTGTTGCCACAATTGTTTTCCCTAAGAATTTAATTTACAGCCAATTTTTCCTATCTGAATGTTACTTTCAAATGCACCCAGTGATAAGAAGCAACATCTGTTTTCTGTTCAGTCGTACAAGGAGGCTCCGCATGGGGCTGAGTGTACACAGCCTATGTGAAGCCATTGTTATTCTCATTTCTTTTTTGTCCCCATGCCTGGTCCATTTGCCATATACCATCCGGCAAACAGCTGACACATCCTGGCTATTATGGACCCAGGCCTAATTGCCAGCAAAGTCTTTAAGCTCTTCCACGTCGGCCTCGTACGAGGGATGGGAGGCCTATATAAGTGGCGCTGCTCTCGACCACCGCTCTCATTCTGCCTTTGCCGAGTTAACAGGCTGTGATGCCAGAGGGTTTGCGGATGCTAAAAATATAGCTGGAGCCCAGTGCCAGCGATTCGCTCCCTGGCTCTCCTCCTGCTCCCCCTCGCCTTGCCGGGAATGTTTCTGTTTTCTGTGGTAATAAAGCTTGGGATTATTTAGATGGTAAACATATTCCAGAGTATATTGGTTTTGCTGGGGAGCGGCGATGCGGCTATCTGGAAAGGAGTGATGTGGGGGGTGTCTCTGCCAGCCTTTCCCGTGGGTCTGGGTACTGCTCCGCCAGGAGCATGCCAGCCAGGCGCTTCTTCCCCATCGCAGCTTTTAACTATTGGCTTTTTTGGCCCCACAGCCCTCCTGGAACAGAGACCACGATGACACGGCGTCAACGCGCTCCGGGGGAACCCCCGGGCCCTCCAGCGGGGGACACACATCGCACAGCGGGGACAACAGCAGTGAGCAAGGTAGGGACAGAGCCCTCACGCTTTCCTAGCTGGCGAGTGGGCACCGATGCACTCAGGGACCAGTTCCTCTCTTTCCGATGTTGACATGCGCTCGGGTACGAGGGGGTTTGTGCTGAGACAGGTCTCTCTTCCTTTTTTTTTTTTAACACTTTTTTTTCCACCTCCTCCTAGTAAAAGGGTTGGCATCTTTCTTTCTTCGACCCTGCCAGCAGGCACATGTTAGAGCAACATATGTACCAAATTTGCAGTATGCTTAATAAAAGTAAGCAATAAGAAGGTTGCTTTTTTTTCCCCCTTCATTCAAATGGGTTAAAAGATGAAATCTTGCAAGGGCAAATGTAATTAAAATTGCAGAAATGCATGCTAGTGTCTCAAAGATGCCATTGAAACTTTGCTGCGTATAAGGACGAGCTGTTAGCTGGCCCAGTTTACGAAATCCTGAGCAGTGCTTTTCTTTACTTTTTTTTTACTCAGTTCCAATTTACTTGTATGCAAAAATGTTTTGTTCGAGTGCCAGGCCAGAGTAACTGATTTAGCAGGATGGGTATGAAACCAGCTTGGTGCAACTGCGGTGGGACATGCTACAAGTCATTAGTGCTGTCTCAGAAGCTCCGAGGTCTAAAAAGCTGAAATTCTGGGTTTTTCTGAGAAGCTGCTTAAATGCTTCGCACTTTTTTCTGAAGAGACCAACTGCAGTGGATTTAGTGTTAATTTAATGCAATTAAAATTTAAAAAGGATCCTTAATCTGAATATAAAAGAGAGTGCTTTATTGAAGTTGACTCTGAACTCACAATAGGTATATACTTTTAAATCTGGTTTTATGATCATGTTTCATTCAAGTGCTGTTAGACAACAAAGGAATTGTGTTTCCAAAAAAAGGTTGAACAGTACTGATTAGCATTGCAAAGTCTGCATTTAACAAGATTAGATTTTAAACTAAACCAGTATATTTTAATTTTTTATACGCATGGACTTAACGTACGTGGTGAATAACATCTCTTTATAGAATTTTAAGTATTTGAGACACTTTATTGTTTAAAGAAAAGTTGCTGACTTCATCGCAAGTATAGCCTAGTAAAAATGGGGCCTGGAATAGTAAACTGTTGCAGAGCTGAGGCAGAAACTGGTAACCTTCTGACCTCTGACTTTTACTGGAAAATGATATGCAACATAAATTCAGGGGGCCTTTTTTCTTTCAAGTATGTATATGTACATATTCTAGCCGTGCTGTTCACAATGCGGTAGTTGAAGTGGTGTCAACGTGTTCATTAGAGCCCCTTGCTTTTGGAGCAAACTTGCAATCCACGGGTTTTGTAAGGGTGAAAAAGCTGCCGCAGAAATAGGTTAGAACCAAACCGCGGTGTTCGGAGGGGGTTTTTGTGCTCGGATAGGGCCGTGCTTTTAGACGGATGCGCGCGTTTGGGTGTGTATGTGCGTGGACAAAGCAGCGGCGCGGAGGCTGGTCAGCATGCTCCTAAACCTCATGGGCCCTTTGGAAATCGAGCTCCTCGCTTCCTGGTGTACTTGTAAAGATTTGTCAGGCTTCGTTTTCTTCCTAAATGTGGCATTTCGTTAGTCTGGAGCGCCAGTCGTACCTGATGTTTTATCATTGCCATCCTGGTTGGTTCCTAGCAAGGTGCATGCTGTAGCCTAGGTCAGGAAGGGTTTTCTAAAGTGACTTTAGAGCTTGAATCCTATTAAATATCCACAGGAAGACTTGTCAGCGACACTTTAGCGGGTTCGGAATCTTTTACCCAAGTCCCAGAGGCTGGAATTGCTGCCAGCACTTGCTAGATGCATTTCGTGATGAAGGCTCGCTGCATTAAAACTTTAGGAAAGAGTGAAAAAGAGTGGGAATTTGCTAACTGGTGCTCTCAGGCCAAGTTTGGAAAAGGAGTTTTGGAAAGGAGACCCTGTCCAGGGGCAATCTGTTACTGAGACTGGCCTTCAGGCTTCTGGCCACCTATGGAAATGGCTTTTTTTTTGCGGAACGGGGCTGTGGGAGGGGTAGCGGTGGTCTCGTCGATCTTTACGTCTTGTTTGCTCAGAGTCCTCTGAAGGTTGAGATCGTGGGGGTATCTCATTTGTGTAAGCACACCCACGCCTGCATATTCACCTTGTGTATAAGAAGTTTGGGTTTAGTCTTCCTGTGGGGGGGGAAAGTCAAAAAACCCATGATCCTGAGTGACTGAAAGGGAAGAGGAAAAAAAGGTGGCCAATGCCCCACCTCTCCCCAGCTACATTTATGTTCAAAACACCGTGATCTGGAGGCTTTTCTTTTACAGCCTGATGTGAGGAGGGGCAACGCTGTGGTTAAACTGGCTTATTCGCCGCTGCTGGGTGCTTCTCCTGGCAGCAGAAGTCACCGGCATGGCCCTGCATGCGAAAGGCTGGGGACCCGGGTGTTCGTGCTTGCGAGCACAGGAGTTAACTCGAGATGCATGTGTTGCGTGACATATATTCAGTATATTATGGGCTTCCCTATTTTTAGGAGTTTGTAAAAGTTCCTTTTGGTTCCATCTGTCAAGAGCGCCTTTGCCGTTTAAAAAAAAAAATAAAAAAAAAAATGAAACAACGAAACAACAACAACAAATCTAATCAACAGAAATATAACCCTCTAAAAAGTGTCTATTTTTAGGTTGTTCCCACAACCTGCTTCCCTTGTCGGGGGAGGTAAAAGCGCCGCCTGGGCCACGTTTCCAACCTGGCTGAAGGTATCAGGAGGATGCGAGTGTGAGCTTTGCACTTTCAGAAGGGCACACGGGCTGGAAAAGCTTAAGGCCCTTAGCAAGAGTTTTCTCCCTTGGTCCTTAAGCCAGAATATTTTAAGGTCTATTTTTGGACTTTTGGGAAATTTTTCTTCTTTACCAGATTCATCGATAATCCTCACAAAGTGCTTTTTTAACCTATTTCTGTCCCGATGGACAACACACATCTAATTATTACCTTTGAACACAGGAGGAGAGACGCTCTTTCCTGCAAACCTTTTTTTAACATGTAAATTTATTTACTTAATAATGACTCCCAGCTGCTTCGATCTATTGTAGAAATCCATATTTAACTGCTAGGGAGCTGTTCTGGGGTCTCGTGCCACTGAACAGCGGGATATGTTATTGCAGAGCACGTTGACACAACCTCTTATAAAGGCGCGGCATTGTGTCATTGTAGGGGATAGTTATAGCACAGGAATGCAGAATAATATTATGGAAAAGTTTCATGGGCTCTTTTCCCATTGCTCTCAACTTAATCGTGAAGGGCCTTCGGAGGTCTGTCTCCGAATGGTGCCAAGAGATCTGAAGTTACACAGTGGAGAAATAACTTGCTAAATTCTATCGGGAAACAAAAGAGAAGCAAGTTCCCAGGTACGGGCAGGTGATGCTGAGCTCACGGCAGCCCTGTTTGCTCTTACTGCATATTTTAACTTTAAAAGATCCCTGTTTGGGGTATTAACAGATCCATTTCGTTTGTTTTTCAAATAGTCAGGTCAGGAGGATGCCGAACAAAGCCCTGGTACAGTCACTTTTAATCCAGAGTGAGGCTTTTTAATTCCCATGTTTAGCTCTCCTACACGGCTTAAAAGAAAAAGAGAAATAATCCATCAGCGTCTCCCATTTGTGTGTATCGTTTCTTTCCCATTTTTTGTGTGCGTGCCTCGGCCTGGGTTCAAAACATTTTTTTAACCTCCAAATAATTGTTGCTCTTTCAAGCCGGGAGTAGAAAGCGGCGATATTTCTTTATAAAAACGTATCAATGGCTGCAATGGTGGGGCGTTTTTTGGTTGGTTTTTTTTTTTTTTTTCCCAGGCTTTTGTAGGAGTTTGGGCAACCTATAGGCAAAAAGGCAATCGCGTTTATTATTGCTGGGAATCTCAAGGCGGCTGTTTGGAGGCAGCGAAGGCAGGCGGCAGAGCCGGGTGGAGGGGGAGAGAAGGGCCACATTATGTTCCAGATGACTGAGCAAGGATTTATATACCGGCTCGCTGCTTGCTTTTTTTTTTTTTTTTTTTTTTTTTTTAACATGGGAGCAGAAAAGTAATAAGAGTGGGGAGGCGAGGCATTTGCAGCGGTCAGATGGCCGGTGACTAATGGGGTAGGTGGGCAGGGGCCCGCGGATTGGGTGTCTTAATGAGCACATTTCGCACCGAGTTTGGGCTGCAGTTCCCCTTCACCTCTGCCCTTTATTGACCGAACTGACACTTCATTTTTCACATACTTCCAATTATGGCTGAGCTTAAGTGTTGCCCTGCCTCCTTTCTTTCTTGCCTATGGACGGCTCGAGAGCGGCTGAGGGAAGAGATTTTAATTTGAAAAACTACCATGGCAAGGCAGGTTTAGGGTGTAACCTGAAACTGCTGTCACTTTGCCGTTTCTCCGATAAAAACAAAAGTTTTAATGTTTCGTGTTTGGCGCTTCCCCCCCTCCCTGCCCGCCTTCTCCGTGGGGAGGTGCGGGATTGCTTTGGGGGCGGTTGGGTTGGCATGGGCTGTTCCCCTTGGGATAAATCCTTCCCGGCAGTGCAGGTGCTGGGGGTGGGAGTCAGCCCAGGGAAGAGGTAAACCCAGGTGGAAAGCAGTGCCGGGCTGGAACGAGGGCTCCTCGTTCCCTCTCAACGCAGCATCTCCTCCAGAGGCTCGGCGGCGTGATGCCTCGCGTTGGGGATGCCTCACCTGACGCTTGCCCTGTGACAAAGCAAGTCAGAACCGTGCCTGCACTCCCCAAGCCTTTGACCAGTGTGGATTTGTCATTTTGGTAATATTTCCTCCGTGAGTGCAGGTTTGCACATGGCCTGGCTCTGAGGCTTTGGGATGTGGCTGAAGATGATGCTGGAGGAGGCAGGTGTGGTGAAGGCACGGACAGATCTCCGGTCTGCAGCCACCCTGTTGCTATACGGGGAGAACTGTGGTTTATGTCCCACAGCCCGAGCCTGCGTGCATTTCCACATTTGCTTTTACACGCAGAATCCTTCCAGGACGGAAACCTCTGTTTGCTTTCGCAGGGCTTTGGGGCTTTCGGAGTGTGCGGTTTTCTGACTGAGTGGGAATTCTGTTGGAAATAGTCAGAACAGGTTGGGCTCGGATGGGGTGGCTGGGTTTAGGAACAAAATAGCTGCTGTTAGACCTTAGCTCCCCGGCAGTGCTGCTGGGTTTTGCAGCGTGGCTTTGGCTGCCGGCTGGGTCACGTGCAGTTGGGGTGAGTAATGAGCGGGCACGTCACCTGCATGCCAGTGGTGTTGCTTTGCATTGAAACACGTGGCAAGTATATTGACAATTATTTACACCCAAACACAGGCCCCTAAACCACAGAAGTATTTATCTCAAAAAAAAAAAAAAAAGAAAAGAAAAGAAAAAAAAAAAGTATGAAGTATTGCCTACTTTATTATGTAGCCCTCTAGCATAGTAATGGCATGGCATATTTTTACTATAATATGGTAATAAAAGACTATGTAAAAGGCAGACAAAGGTTCTGTCTTTTCACTAAGGTGACCCCTGTTACCAAGTAACTGCTTTACTTATGAGCTTATTAAAAACTCAAAAAAAAATGAGCTTTTCATACTTCACAGGCATTGATGTGAAAATGAGCTGTCCTGCGAGTAGTTTTCTTGATCATTTTTAGAACAATTGATTAGCCAAAGAGCCGCTGTCATTAGTTGACATTGACTGATAGCAATTTGTCACAAGCTCCGAAGGTCAGCCAGGCAGTGGAAGCTCTGGCTTGTCTTTGATTGACCTTTTCTGATGCCATTATCATGCGATCGGTTAGACTGGATGTGACCCTCGATTAGAAAAGACAGGGCATTAGTCAACAGGGGCTGCTCCTGGTATTTTTTCTGGCGCTTTATGTATTGTGAATCCCGAATTAAGCGTAATAGGCTTGTTTGGAAACGGAGCGGTATCAGTTTTCTTGCCGAGGCTCTGCCATCCCCTTTCTTTTTCTTGCTTTTCCATCAAGTGGGCAGCGCTCGGTCTGCTTTAAATCAGCGTGAGCACCTGTGCCCTCTTCCTTTGACATGAGATACGAGATTTAAAACAACCCCATATTTATCTGAAACTCTTCGTGTAGGTGCATATTCTTCAGCAGCAGCACCAGCATTAATTATTTTTATCTCCCCAGAATCATGTTTTATTTTTTAACAGTGATTGAGGAGTTGAGGATTATGCTCATAACAACACGATGTCAATTTATCATTCTGCTCTAAAGCCGGAGGGCGTGAAACTGTTTTTTTCCTCCTTATGGTTTGGGGTGGTTTTTTTGGTGGTTTTTTTTTTTTTTTTTTGAGTCTCATCAGCCCGATTCAGCTGTTAAAGTTAGATTTCAGCAGCATTAAGGCTCCGTGCCTCAGCTAGGCAGGGTTACGCTTCCAGTATGGTGCATGGGAGAGAGTCCTCGCTTGGAAGTGGGTGTCTGTCATGATTCGAGTATCAATCTATTCCTGGTGTCAGGATTTATTTTAATCGTTCACATTAGTTCCAAACGTCTGTTATTAACAGGCGTTTTTCTTTTCGCTTTGGCAAAGCTAGCTTAAATACTTATAAATGCTGCTTGTTTTGCCTAAATTGTGGGTAACATAGTCATAAACAAATTATTTTCCTCATAAAAAAACCTGCCTTCCTCCCATTTGCCTCTCAGGGAAACCCTGAATTTCTCCGTCTAAGCACCGACTTGTTTTTCAGGTCAGCCCCCAGAGATAATAAGCAGCTCCAAACCAGCACAACCATTTCAGCACGGTTTAATGCGACTTTCAGTCTTTGCTTAGGAGAAGCTTCCAGCTGGGAGGGGAGCAGGGAGGCGATCACGTCAGGAGGCAGATCCTGCAGGCTGAAGCTATTGCCATCGTTGGCAGAGCCAAAGGAGAGAAAAAGGCTTTGGGAACTGTTTACCTTTAAAGTGGCTATGGAAATACAAATATTCCTGACTTCTTGGCCCGCCTGTAATCAAGCAGCAAATTTCATGGGCTGGAGTCTTTTTTTTTTTTTTTCTTTTTTTTTTTTTTTCTTCTTTTTCTTTTTCTTGGCAAGTTTTTCTAAACTTAAAAATGTCTAGCCCGTTAAACATCTGTGTGGCTGTGTGCACGTCTATGTATACATAGACGTGTACATCAGGAGGTGGCCCTGGCCCTGACCTGAGCCGTGCAGGGTTTTTGCAGCCCCCAAAGTGTGTCTGCACAGCCCCGGGCGTCTTCCTGAGAACAAGATCTTGGATATGCTGAGGAACAGCAGTGGAAAATACCACGTTGTTAAATTGCCCCTTGGGCTGTTACCTAAAAACTCAGGTGCAGGGCTGAAGGGCATCTTGCATTCCTCCTTGGATGGAGCGGAGAGAGGTTTGGTGGCAAGTAGTTGTAGAAATACGTTTGGGGGTTTTGGTGTGTGAGATGCTCCTTTTTAGCAGTACCCGAGCCTTGTGTTTTGAAGATCGCTGATGGGATTTGATTTAGAAAAATTGTTGCTTAATTCTGGTGGGTTTCTCCCCCCCCCCCCCCACACACACATCCTGGGTGTGCTCCTTTGAGGTGTGGGGGCTCATTGAATGAGCTTTCCATATGGTCCCTACGTTTTTCATCTTGAAGGCACCAGCCCCTATGCCCCTTTGCCCCTCCAAGTCTTGGTGGCTTCAGCCAAGTCTCCTGATATCTGTTGCAGGCAGAGTGTGGCTTTCAGGCGGGCCTGGTTAACCTCTTTAAATTGGAGGTTTAGAAAGGAAAGTCGCGTTCCTGAGGTGGCCTCCGCTTTTGAGAAACTTTTTGTATGGCGATGAGGATAAACCTGTAAGCACGCAGTGTTTCTGGGTTAGCGATGCAACAGGGTGTGCCGTCGGGCTGCTTGGCGTAAACCGTGTTCCTGCCTCTCACGTGAAATGCTGGGAGGGGGAAAAAAAAAAGAAAGATGACTAACATTGGAAGAGAAGTCTTTAAAATAATGGCTTGCGTATGGAGGAGGTGGATTCTCGTCCCACAGTGCAAGAACTAGGGGTGGGTGTTCGTGGCACAGAAGTTTTCCAGAATGTTAGCAGGTTTAAAATGAACAAAAACGTTTTTCGTTTTGGGTTAAATTCATTGCTACAGTGTGCTGTGGAAGGGACAAAAAGAGATTAGACCAGTTCACAGAAAAATAGGTCCTTCTGTAGCTATTAAAAGCCCTGGTGCAGATGCAGCCGCTGGCTCAGGAAACTGCCCGAGTGCTGATTGTCAGAGCTGTGGCCCGGCCGCTTCTGTGCCACCCCCCTGTTCTATATGGTTTTCCTAAACACCCAGTATTGCTCCTGGGAGAGACCGACATGAGATCAAGCTACTCGGAGCGATCCCCTCTAGGTTTTATGTTAAAATAATTTTTTTAAATTCAATTCAGGAAATAAGATACTGGATTTTTTATTTATCCTTTCTTTTTTTTTTTTTTTATGGCTCTTTCTAATGCTGGCATGCTTTTGTTGGGAAGAAAGTAGACATAGTTTGTGTTTTCTTGCCCTTATTACCCCAGTGGTGGGAATGGTTTGATGCTATTCATCCAAATTTGACAGGTGATTGCTTCTGTAAACGAATGCACTCAAATCATAATTGTTGCAACAGAATTGTTTGATTACCTGGCGGTAGCCTCTTTCTCTCTGATAGCTTTTGGATCACCTGTTTGCTGAGAGCATTTGACAGTCCTCATGTTTATTACCCAATTGAATGTCAGTAGCAATTGCAGCTAAAGATAAACGAAAATGCAAGTACTTGTTGACCTTGACTTTTTTCCACAAGATATTGGACTTGATGGCTCTATTGCTGTTGAACTGATAAGAGTTATAAACAGTAGTTGAAGGAAAATGTTTTATTCCCAGAGGAAAATACCACGCTGCTGTGGGAAATGGCATCTGACTAGCGCTCTTTGCCAAATTTGCTTGGTTCACCTTCATTTAGGCTGTGGGAAAATAAAATACAAATTTTCCCTTTTATGACTTTAATATCTCTGCAAACATGAATTCCTGCGCTCTTTGTAAAGTTTTGTTGGCAGACTGCGCCCATAACATACAGCGAGCACGAGACCTCGCCGTGTTTTATGATGTGCTGTAATGAGGATTCTCAATTCTTCCTCATTTTCGGGCTGATTTGATAATTACAGGGAGGGAGCAGAGCTTTCTTCTCCTATTCCATGGGAAGTCTAATATGCCTGTAACCCGCGAAGGCTGGGAAATGCCTGGCTGCAGGTGCGCGTTGCCAGAGCGGGGCTGTGCCGGTGGGGGGGGCAGCTTGGGGATGAAGGCAAAGTGATGCCAGGGACAAGGGGATGGTCTTTCACCGGTTGCTTTTTTTCGGGAAGGGCCCCTCATGGGTTCCCTTGCAGTTTTTTGGGAGGAGGGGGCCAGTTTCATGTTGCCCAGCCCAGCTGCATTTGGGGGATGGGAGGAATGAGCCTCCTGCCCCAGCAGATCTTGCTGCTATAACCCCCCCTTTTTTAAATACACACACACACACACACACACACACACACACACACACACACGTATTTATCTATATTTCTTCTTAATTTCTAATCCTGCTCCAATATGAAAGCTGAAAGGAAGATTTCGGTGGGAATGGGAACAGGCAATAGGCTTTGAGATCTTCCAGGCTGCAAGTCATTGTATAAACATGACGCGGAAAGAGCGCAAAAGACAGTGGAATTAACATTGTTTAAAAACATAAGTCCTTCTTGTCTCAGCAACCGCTCTGATAAATTCCATACAGTATTGTAGGAGCTTGTTGAAGCACTGAAATGCAGGATTAAGCAATGCTGCAACAGTTAGCAGAGTCAGACTAGTAATCTTATTGCATTGTATGGGTTTTTTTAGGTAAGATTAAGCCGGCATTACATTGGACATTTGTGGGCGAGGGGGCATTCTTCAAAGGATTAATTAATAGGATCAACGCTGTGAGATGCTGACATCGTTTTTTTTCTAAGCACATTGATGCACAGGGGCTTTTATTTTTTTTTACTTCGTTTTTAAATTCATGAATGAGATGGGGACCTTCTCTGGGTGATTGGGGTGGCCCCTGCGGCTTTTAGTGGTGGTGGAGCCACCTGTCACCGCATAATTCATCGGGGACTGCTTCTCGCTGGCCTGGTGACCCACTAGTCGGTGCCATGTGAAATACCAGAGGGAGAGGCCCCAGGTCTCTTGTCCCCGAGGATTGCAGGGCTGTGACTAAGCAAATGCCTGGCGCTGCTTGAATGAGGGTGTCGCTGGTAAAACCTGCTGCCTCCCTGGCTCGGGGCTGCTCCGTGGAGCCTTCGCGCCTCGCGTTCGGCACGCTGAGCCTGGTGCTGGGAGGGCTGGGGGTGTGGGGAGGGACATGGGAGAGCCTGGCCGGACCCGTGCCATGGGAGCAGGGTCCCATGGGGGCAAGGTCCCCAGGGCCCTGGGCCACCTGCTGGCACTCTGTGGGTTGGGAGCCTCCCCATCACCGGGTGGTATCGCTGGCATCTAATGGCCATGGATGACACCTATGTCTATATTTATTTATATATTTTCTCTTATTGTCTTCCTCACGAGTGTTGAAAATCTCATGTTTGAGTTTTGCACATGCACGTGCACAGAGTTTGCAGGCAGGTTTTTGTGGTTGCTCTTTGCAGAAGCATAACGTGGAGGTGTCAGGAAGGAGAAATGTCATCTAAATAAATAAAAGTGTAGCCGGGGCAGCCTTTTCAACTACTTAAGTCCTAAGTCCTTAGTTTATCTGTGACTGATCCTGTGCCACCAGAGAGTGATGGACCTTGCAGCCCTGATGCTGTCTATCTTCTCAGGGCTGTAAATTCATCTTTTGCAGAAGGGCGGGAGAACACCTGCGGGGAGGCAGCAGTTACATCCTCAGGAAAGAGCTAAAGGGGGTAGACGTAACCTGACTGATTCTTAATTCTTCCCCTGGTGCTCTGAATAGCAGTTCGTGTCACATGGATGCATGCTAAATATATTCTGGAGTCTGTAGCGTCCCGATGGACTTCGAAGAAGGCATATCTTAGCTCCCTCTGGTCAGCAAGTGAAGGTCATGGAAGCGAGTCTGGTGGGGTGGAGAACCTTTTGTTGCTGTCGTTGTTGTGCCAAGAGGATCTCCTCCCTCCCTGGTGCAGCACGGAGGGAGAAACTCCACCGTTACATAGCACAGGCCCTTCGGCACTGCCTGCCTTCCTAAAGCAGGGGGAGGAGATCGTACGGTCAGGATGAACGGAACTGCTTGAAGTAAAGCGTTTAAACTTGTGTTTTAAGTTTCTTTCAGGGCACTGTAACGTCAGGGTGTAGCAGCCTCTTGCTGCAGAGTAGGGGATAAGATGCAGGCAGATGGCAAGGGGTGGAAAAGAGGGGACAAAGTGAGGTTGGAAGGTTACTGTGCTCCTCCCTTCCCCACTGAGTAAAGCATCTCCTATTTATCCTCTCCCATCCCTGGCTGTGACAGCGAGGATGCCCTCGCAGAGGATTTGGCACAGGATTCTGTCCATTGCCTTTTTTCCGTATCTGGAGTAACCCGTGCAAACCCTGTGTGAGGCTGGCAAGGGTAGTGGGGATTTTAATTCCGTATAACCGTCGTACGGGCTGGGCGCCACCTTGTAGTTTTGCGATGGGCTGTAGGTAAAGCAGAGGGCTGTCCTGTCACTTGACTTGAATGTCGGCGGACAAATATTTGTAGTTCATGTGTGTGTTCGTTCATATACTTGCTTAGATGTGACTGCCTCCCACTATTATACATTTTTATTCTGTGACCTTGGCAGGAAAGGTGGTAAAACAGCCACCCTTGTGAAGTACAAGGCTTTTTCAGGACCTTTGGTATTTCCTTTACAAAGAACGTTGTGCGAAGTTCCTTGGCGCTACAGCTACAAGAAACCAATTAGCAAGCGGTGCTGAGGTTGGTGTCTCGCCATGTAGTTAATCCAGCTGCAAAAATCCCTGAGGTGTCCGTAAGTCACCAGGTTGAACAGCAGAGCGGTGAGCAGAGGGGGCTGGCATAGCACGTCGGCAGGGGGTGCAGGGTCCGTCACTTAGTTTGAGCCAAGGGAAGTTGGCGACTTAGTTTAATTTCGTCCCAGGAAAGTTGGTGACTTGGTTGAATTTCATCCCGATAAAGTAACCAGCTAATGGTCTGCGGGAGCGCCGGCCATCACAAGAGGAGCACGTAATGACGTGGGTGTATCAGCTCTTCGCGATTAATTGTATCAGATCGCTGAAAAGCAGGATATGCACAATTATGCAGTTTTGCAGCATGGCTTTCTGTATACAGTATTTTAATATAAATTAGAATTGCCTCACACAGATTAATTGAAATTCTATGTGTTGCAAATACACAAATTTTATTTACTGTTGCAGTTGGTGTGGGTGAAACACAGTATTGAACTTAAAAGTGCCTCTCAAGTTGATAAATGCCAGCTTGATACTAAGCATATTAATACCCAGTTAAAATTAGCAATCAATTTACTTGACTATTGGAGGTTAGCCAGGGATGGATCTGAAGTTGTATTAGGTATATCGTACTGGTCTGAATACATCATACACTGTTGCAAAAGCATTGTGCTAATTTTAGCTTACAAAGAGGATGAAGATAAACTGCCTGCTGCTAGTTTGCCATATGCTATCCTGGTGATAATATTCAAGTAGAAAATATTCTGCGGAGAGTCTTATTGTTTCAGTAAAAGAAAAGTGGAAAAGAGTTAAGCAAATTTCTGCTCCATAGATGTCTACGAAATAATGAAATAAAACAAATCTCAAATGCTGCTAGATGAGATCTGTGAAATTTGTTTTGGGTTTATTGGCTTTCATGGGAGTCAACAATTTGTTTTAGTATATATTTGATCCAATTGTATCCATTTCTCGCATGTAAATCTTAAAATCAATCTAAATAAAAATCGATCTTCGTTCTGGTAGGCAAAAATATAGTCCGAGTTGCTCCTAACTAGTTAAGCCTCCCATCCTTCAAGTTTAGTACGGGAATGAAGTCGCTCCGCTGAGTTGATTTTTCGGGAGCTTCTCCTTTTGCTTTGTTTATTTAAAACCACAAAACATGGTCCAGCTTCCACCCAGGGAGGCTTTTGCTTCTGTAGCTTCCCCCAGCAGCATTTGCACCCGCGGCCAGGAGAGGGGTGCATGGGGTGGGGGTGCCCCGCGCCCCCCGGGCTGCAGAGGGCTGGGGGCAGCTCTGGAGGGCTGGGGGGAGCTCTGCATTAGCAAGTGGTGAAAAGCTTGACCTTCGAGTGACCCAGGTCAAGCAACCCCCCTGCCGGAGTGTCCCATTTGGACACGGATACCTGTGGGGTGAGGGAGGAGATAAAGGAAGGGGGAGGGAGATAAAGTAATCCCATTGACCTGGGAACTTCTCAGATATTACAAGCGAGGGAACAGCAGGAATAATAAAAGAGTGACAATATTTGCCTGCCCCCCCCCTTCCCCCTCCCCCGTATCTGTGTAATGTCATTTCCAAAGGACTGGAGTAGATAATAGCAAATGTGCTTTCAAGAATCAGATCAATCTCTTGAAGTGATGGGGAAGGCTGGATGCTCTGATCTGGCGGGTGCTGGGGAGTGTAATACAACCCTGTCGTGGCAGAGAGAATTGTATAAATGGACAAAGATCCACTGATTACATCTTTTGCTAAAGTGTTAAGTAAAAGACCTGGCTATAAGAGATGGCGGGTCTACTATTGTCCCGTCTTCCAACTTGTTTTTATAGGGGTTTTCACAGGAACAAATACCAATTACCAAAATAAAAGCAAGCGGGGTGGCCGCTCTGTATCATGGTGGGACACATGCTACCGAGTCAGCGTGGGCAGGAAGCTCGGCAGGTCTGTCCCCTGCCATGGCCATTGCATCTTTATCTCTCCGGTTCATTGTTCGCCACTGAGTGCTTGAAATTCCAGTTTCCAAGTAAAAGCTTCCTGTTTCTCGCATTTACATTCAGTTTGGTAAGACATAAATTTAGCCTAGCTATCAAGGAGGGCTTTTTTTTTTTCCCTCCCCTCCCCCAACCCCCCGCCCAAGGAAGGCAAAATAGGAAGAAAACATTAATTCTGATTTGATGATAAGAGGTAGAATTTTGCATTTTCCCAGATCCTCAGTGGCAGGAAGCGTGAGGTTGTATCCTCATGATAAGGTGATGGATGGGAGCTAAATTCAGCCTTTCCATCCTGAGTAATTTTAGAAGAGGCCCTGAAGTCCAGGTCTTGTTTAGAAAGAGAGACGGGCATGTTCAGCCAGAGGTTCCTTGCCACAGCCTCGCTGCTTGTAAGTTTTGACTGTTCTGTGCAGTATCCAAAACTAACATCGTGCATATTCTTGTAGTCATCTCAATCCTCAATTTTCCCCTGGAGAGTCTCTGTTTCTCTCCATTGACTGTGGAGGGACTCGGGGACAACTGATCGCCTCGCTCAGACGCTCAGCTTGGTGGCCTGACTCGCACGCTTGGAGCAAGGAAGGGTGAATCTGTGCTGCAGCTTGTCTTTTCTTTAGGAAGGGAATGTTTGCTCCGTGTGGAGGAGCAGAATAAAGCATTTTGTACTGCTGAAGGCTGGGGGAGCGGGCTGGGCGTTGCGTGGGTGGGTGAGGCCGGTTCTCTTCAGCTCCTGAATGCACTGGCTGGAGCATCTCATGGCACTTGTTGGCTTTGCTGACCTGTGTTGGTCATCTCAAATGTTAAAAGGCTTGGCATCCACAGGAAAAGATATATATGTGTATATGCGTATATATATATATATATTTATATATTTTTTATTAGTTATGGAAGGGCATTGCCTGTATTCTGAAATGTTAAAAAGCTTGGCATTCATAGAAAAAGATATATGTGTGTATATACATACATATTATCATTTTTTTAAATATTACTCATGGAGAGGCATTGCCTGTATTCTGAAACGTTAAAAAGCTTGGCATTCATAGAAAAAGATATATGTGTGTATATACGTACATATTATTATTTTTTTAAATATTACTCATGGAGAGGCAGCGCCTCTATTCTGAAATGTTCAAAAGCTTGGCATTCATAGAAAAAGATACGTGTGTGTATATACATACATATATCTATATATATTTTTTTAAATTATGATTTTTTTTTGACATTACTGTTGGTGGGGCAGTGCCCGTGTTCCCATGCCTTGCTCCCGGGAGGCCAGGTTTGAAGCTTTCTCTGCCAGGAGGTTCCTTGCTCCATCAGTGTGTGTGGGGGATGGGTGGAAGGTTTTCTCATGACTCTGGGAGCTGGGGACTTAGAGAGAAAAACGGGGCTTGAGGGACTTGGTAGCAGCGCTTTGCTCAGCTTCCAGCTAAGGAGCATTGAGGTCTTTCATGAGATGAGAGGCTCCGTGAGCGAAGCCTGGAAATGAAACCTGCTGCTGAGTTGGTGTGGTGGGAATGGCCACGCTCAAATCAACCCAGGGCTTGGCATTGCTGTGCCCTTCAGCAGCCGGCACTGCGGCTGTGGGACTGCTCTCCACGCACCGTCCTTGTCTGCTTTGGGGTGTAAAACCCGAGTTAAACCTATTTCCACTCCAGACTAACAAGATCCACGTTTGGTCCATGTAAGCGCAGTAATATGCACTCAAAAAGGCTCGTTTGTCCACTTTGGCTTGTAGTTGTACTCGTAGCGATCCCCCCTAGCAGACAAGGCGGAGGCAGAGGTTTAATAATTTTTATGTGGAATATCGAACTCTTCTTCCCATATTGAAGTCCACTTTGGATGCTGTCCTGAAAACCATCTCCAGACTGTGCACCATGACCCCGCTGCGCCCCAGACACATTAAATTCGGGGCTCGCTTCCTTGGGAGGGTGTGCGTGCAGAGCCCGGGGGTGCTGGCTCGCTGGTGCCGGGGGTCTGCAGGTGCGGGGGGGGTGGGGGGGGGGCAGGTTACTGGCCGCGGCAGTGCAGGCTTTCATTCAGCGCCTTGTCAGTGTGCCTTATCTGGGATCATGAGGGATGGCTCTCCAGGGTAAACCCTGGGAAAGGGAGCTGAGGGAGGTGCATCCAGGGATGCGCTGCTGGGGGCTTCCTCGCAAGCTGTTCTACTTGCCCCAAAAGAGCCCTAACCTGCAGAGATCCCTGCAGCACCCGGGAAGGCTGGGCTTTCCAGCGTGTTTGTTGACTGCTTTGAGATCTGAACCTCCTTATTTACAGCTCATGTCATCTTTGAGCTGATGCGTACGGCACCCGCTGTCCTGAGCCTTTCCTTGCATGCTCTTGCATGAGGCTCGTGTGCTACCTGGAAGGTGCAGAAAAGCCGCCTGGACTGCAGAGGGGTGAGTGTGAGGGACAGCCTCCGCGTGGTCCTACAGGCAAGAGCATATTGCCCACCCCAGGTCTGTTTTCCCTTGTTCAGGTCACTGCTGAGATCATATTCATTGCAAGTACGGCGGTTGTGCCCAACGCTTTTCCGTAGAAACTGTGAAATAAAGGATAGGTGAGAATGCTTTTTAGCTGAACTTTGAATGTCACCCGGCAAATGTAGATGAAAATTTCTGTCTTTTCTCATCTGCCTCAACCACAAATTGCAGGTGAAGCTGGTCAGGCAGTTAAAATTACTGACAAAACTCAAAGTTGCTTTGCATAGAAGACAGCGGTGTGATTAGCAATGGTTCAGAGGCTGGCATTGTTGGCGACTGTTCAGATAATTGGCAGATATTTGTGAAAGCATTTGCCAGTCTCAGGGGAATCACCAGCTTTGGCATCGGTGATTATAGCTCCAGCATTGCAATGGGAAAGGGTGTGGGTCTGGAGGCTTCCTTTTCTGCCTGAGAAGCCTCGGTGACCCAGTCCTAAGGCAGAGACGTTTGCCTCCAGGTTCTAAGTGGTCAACCATACCGCAAAAACGGATGAAGCAAGCCATTCACAAACAGTTGGAAAACTGCATTTCCATTCTGCTCAGCATGCAAGGAATCTATCAGAAGGGACTCATTCAGAGTGGTGGTGAGAACTGGAAGTGGTATTTACTAGGATTTATTTGGCTGTTGCAGGATAATTTGCATACAGGTTTGCAAGTATTTCCTTTTCTTTTTATGCATGTCAGAGCGTGTGCCTGTGTATATATTTTATAAAACTATCCTGATCTTCATCAACGTAGTCTGCTAATGCTTTGCCTGCCTTTATCAAGATGCAGCATGAAAGGACCACTCCGATTCATAATTTTAAGGGATGTTATTCTGACCTCAAAAATTGATACTTCCTTAGCCAATGCTAGAAAGCCCTTTCTGTGGTTTCAGTCCCCATTTCTGCAGCAATTAAGAATCAGGTGGCATCAGAATAACAACCGGTTTTAATAGCCACTTCAGCCACCTCCGTCACGGGGAGGAAGCGTGCAGGGCTTCTGCAGAGCCTCGGAGCTCTGCGGTATGACCTCAAGTGACCAGATGCAAAAACCAGTGCAACTCTTGAACAGAAAGGTCTGCATCATCCAAACTGTGCTGGCTCTTGTCCAAGAACACACTGTTTACCTGTTCCTCCCAAATTGGTCGGTTTTCTGCAAGGCTGAGATGTGATTTTCTTTTTTTTTCTTTTTTTTTTTTTTTTTTCTTTCTTAACTCGGTGCAACTTGGCTGGTTTTAGTGGAGCTGCTCTTCACTTGCATGTAGAAGTATGGTGGTGAGGATTGTGTTTTGGTGATCAAAGCTGAACAGAGCCACCATGGACCTATATATATTGCCCCTCTTTTTGTGTCTGAAGATATTTGTATATTCATCTGCAAATATGCAAGCTGACCGCTCCAATCAAAAGTGACAGATCTTCCCAGTTAACTCCAAAATGCCTCTTGCTGAAGGCAATCGATGTCTGAACACGTGTTGCCATGAGAATGAAGCAGCCAAGCTTCTGTCTGGCCCTCGAGATGTGTACCCAGATCTTAATGAAGGGTGAGGTTTTCC
The DNA here is from genome assembly GCF_017639655.2 of Falco naumanni. Taxonomy (NCBI): domain Eukaryota; kingdom Metazoa; phylum Chordata; class Aves; order Falconiformes; family Falconidae; genus Falco; species Falco naumanni. The sequence continues at coordinate 88,658,611 of NC_054059.1, read as the reverse complement.
TTATCCTAATAAACAGATTTTGTCTGGGAAGGTGAGAGGCAGAAAGGGAGAATGTATTTGCCCAATCCCAAATAAAAGGCTATTTATGCCTAATAGATTGGCAGAATTACTCCAGAGTAATTCATCTACCGGAAAATATGATCCTTGTGTCACTGCCAAGGTCAGAGAGACCTATGATGATCTGCAGAGTAAGTTCAGGTCACCCAAGTTAAATCTGCCTGGGGCCGACTTAGCTTACACACCACATTTTTTCCGAGATTAATAAAAGCAAACATCTTCTACAGAGGGAGGCAGGGCTAAGAGTGTGGTCAGCTCGGTCCTTTGAGCCAAGGGCTCCTGGGTTTCCCTTCTCCTTTCCAGGTTGCTCCTTCCATTTCCTTCCCATTCTTCTTCTCTTTTTCTCAGTATTTACAGGATGCTCAGAAAAGTCTGTATTTTCCTTTGCAAGGCAACCAGTGCCTCTAGAAACCCCTTCTTGCGCAGCGCATGCAGAGTAGGGGTGCGGGGCCATGGCTGGTGGGCACCCAGGAGCAGCGCTGCCTGGCTCCGCGTGCGTGGTGTGTCCTCACAGCCGGGAAGCACACCTTGGAAGCTGGGACAAGAAAGGTGGGGTACACAGGAGAAATACGTTCCAGGGTAACCTCAGCTGCGGGGGTGCCGTCTGGACAACAGGATTTTTGGCAGCACCTTTTTGAAGGTGACGGTGGTGACTTTGTAGGCGCTGCCAGGCTGCCCCAGGAGGAGACCGGTGGGTGGTGAGCTGGGCAGGTGGGAGCCTTCCTCCAGCACCGGTGGGTGGAAGGGGCAGGGCAAGGTCCTCAGCTCTTGCTACAAGGATGAGGTTGCTTCAGCAGAAAAGCAAGATTGTTCTTCCGTGTAGTCTGTACCTGCCGTGGGGAAGCTGATGCCTGTGGTTTTTAGCCTGCCAGAACCTGAGGTTTTCTTTAACTTCCTTGGTTACTCATTCGTGTCATTTAAAGTACATCAAATCACTAAAAGCAGGCGGTTTTTGCTTTCTATCCGTTTTTACTACTGTTGCTATTAGAGATAATGACAAATGCCGTGAATTGAAGAAGAAACACCAGAAATCTATTTGGCTTGCTTTTAGAAGGATGTTTGCATTTTGTTTATTTATTTTTTTTTAAGACGCTGGATGGTTTTTTGCTATGACCCAGCTTTGCTCTGAAATTTTGGTGGGATTTTGGTAGAACACTCTTATTGCGAAGGAATGGAGCCAAAGACAGATCAGCTGAAGATGGCTATGTTACCTCCTTCCCATCCTTTATCCCTCTTGCAGTCGGGACTTTGGTGCCACTAGGTGTAGTGACATAAGTAGGACTCACATTCTGGAGTGCACCAGAAGTTTTTCCCTTTTGTCCCATCAGTTTGCCTGTTCGAGGTAATCCTCCGTAGCAGATGTCTAGGAATATATAGTGGTGGGAGATGAAAGAGGTAAAAATAAGGCAAGCGTGCAACTATAGGTGATATTCAGGGGAAGTTTTCAAGTGTTTTTAGTCTGACTTTGCTTTTCGCCTTCATTTCATGTTTTGGACTTTCTGACATCTGTCTGTTCCTGGTTGATTTGCATTTGGGTTTGTTGTTTGTTTGTATTAATTCAGGGAAAACCCCCACACCCTAGCCTGTAGCTGCACGGTAAAACAAACAGCAAAACACAGCAGCCGTGAGAGAAAGTCGTAGGAAACCAAAACCATCGCAGCGACACGAGTACGTTCAGCTGGAGCCGAAGGGGGCTCCAGTGATAACTTGGTAGGGCTGAAGCATCTGAAAGGGCTGTGGGTGCCTGTGTGCCCCGCAGGGGACCACAAAAGGCGCTCAGCTTTGGTGCTGAGCCTTGTGGCTGGTGCCATGAGGTGAGCCTGGTGCCACCCGTCAGGAGCGGGGTCAAGACCACCTGCCCATCACCGTTATTTCTCCCAAGGGCTGTCTAAGCCCTCCCGACTTTCCAGGCTGCGCCGCGAGGGCTGGATTCACACTGCCTGGGTGTGAGGGGGCTGTACCCACACCTGCCCCTTCCCGGGGGTGCCATCCCACCTCCCCGCACCCCGTGTGAGCTTGGCTGTGTCAAATCTACTCCTTATGGCTTCTGCACCTTCTTCCTGAGGAGCAGCATTCTGCTGCTGTCACGGGCCCTCAGGAGCAACCGGCTTTTGCTGGAAGGATGAGAGAGGTGGGTTTAGGGCACGAGGCAGCGAGGAGCAGTGGGGACAGCACAAGAAAACCATCAGGAATTCTGCCTGCGCCCTTCCCTTTAAAGGCCTGACAGATGGTTGTGTATTTTGTAATTAAGGTGTTTTTTCCTGAGCTAATTACGAGTGTGGTAACGTAAGGTTTTATCTTTGTGGGGTAAACTAGGCTTCCGAGCATCCCGGGCAGCACTAGGGCAGCGTGAGGGCAGGGGATTCACGGTGTGGTCCAAATGCCGTCCTGATTGCAAATATTTTAACATTCATTTAGAAAAGAGAAGTGTAAGTGGTTTGGTTCCAGCTCCTGCCCTGTTCACGTGGAGCCCAGGTACTGGGAGGTTCCCAGGGTGCTGTGGCTCTGTCCCACACCGCCCAGTAGTTTGGGCCATTGCACAGGGAGCTGGTTTGCATTGGACCTCAAAGGCATCTTGTGGAAACAGTTCTTCTAGGTGGACGTGGGCAGCTCTCTTCTGCGCCCTCCTCTCCCTGTGGTGAGATACAGGGATACAGGGAAGCCAGCTGCCTCAGGGAGGGGTTTTGGATTGGCTCTCCACAACAAGCCAAAAATGTCTCTTCCTCTTGTTTTAGGTATAAAGAAATAATGAATTTTGTTCCTTAAGTTCGAAGCCAGGTGCCTTTTCACTAACTTCCCACTCCAGAGGGTTCCATGGCTGGAGCAGCGGCTGCAGCCTGTGGGTCTTTGTAAGGTGCTGTGAGATGATGGGTGTTTTCTGAAGCATTGGCAATGGAAGCTGAGATGTTGTCACTATCAAAAGAAGAAAGGTAGATGAGATGGGGGCATTTTATTCTCATCCCTTTTAATTCTGCCTTTTGCGGTTGCAAATTGACCATGGTATGTGGGGAAACAGTGTGTGGTGCCACCATGGCAAGCGAAGTGAGGTTTAATGTTCTTTTTCTTTCAGTCATGTCTTGGGTTTCATTGTCAGATGTTGCTGATGGACTAGGGACAGGGAAAAGAATAATTTATTGGGTTTGATGCTACTTCAAAATGAGTGACAGGAGTAGAAGAACATTGCGCATCAGCAGGATCATTTTCGCTTGACACAAACCACATAGGAACTTCCAACTGGAAATACCTCAGGTGGGCTCAATCCTGACTTGCCTGACTAGACTAATTCTCTTGTGTTCATTATGACTCCTGTGACATAAGGGGTCCAGCCCTGCAAAAGAGGATTTGGGACAAACAACATCTGAACTACATAGTTCCTGCAGGGCATGCTGCAGCTTGGGCCAGCATTCGTTGCTCTTGAATTTGCCCAAAATGAAATGCTGTAGTTTGGTTCAGCAATCCCCTTTGGTATGTCTTACCCAGCAATTAATTTTTTTAAAAATTGTTTTCCAATAGAAGAACCTAGTTTTGAATGGTTTGGACACTGTCGAGGTCTGGCATGTATTTTCTGTTGTAAAACATGAAATCTACAGCATCATTGCTTCTGAAGCAGGCTTGCAGGCAGGACCGGGGCAATTTAGCTGTGTTTAGGGAAGGAAGCCTACCTAAATGCTCCACTGTAATAAACTGTTTCTACAGATAATGCGTCCCTTAGTTTATACGTAATATGCTTCTGATCTTTGCTTTGAGCCTCTTACAGCTGCTTGTGCTCAGTCCAAGAGTCAAGTGTCTTAGGAGCTGGATAAACACAAAGATAGAGCCAGTTGTTAAGGAGCTGTAGAGATTTACAGAGGTTGACCTCATGGCCATTTGGGGTATTAGTTGGGCATATTTCCCCCACGGCAGAGCAGTCCGGTGCTCCTCCTCTGCTGCTTCTGCTCCTGCTTTGCAAGGGAGTAAGTCCACCTGGATCCAGTGGTGGATTTACCTGTGTCTCAGCCACGTGCAGTTGACTTTTCATGGAGAAGGCAACTGGTGTGACCTTTTGCTGGGAGGGCCAGCTGTCCTGCTGAGGTGGGAGAGAACAGGTCTCAAAAGATGACCTATATTTGAATAAAATGAGAGAATTACCAACAGCTTTCCCCAAGAAGGGGTAGGCTTTTAGGTTGGGGAAAGAACCATTTAAGCTTTTTACCATTTTCGGTTAAAGCAGGATGTTTTTCTGTTTAACCAGATACTTTTCTGCAGGGTATTTGCTTCCAACTGCTCAAAGTAAACTTCTGTTGCTGGCAGCAGAAAGTTGTTTGCTTCCCATACAATGAATTGCTTTCTTTTTAGTATTTCATTCGGCACAGAGATGCATGGCTCCAGAAATATCGCACGACTTATGCGTAATAGCGGAGTTTTCTGAACCCCTTTAAGAAGTTATGCAGGAGAAGAGCTTTCCTTCATTTCAGCTGTAAAAAGCTGCCGAACAGATGAAAATGAGTAAAATCTGGAGGTTTTTCCCCCTGTTCGTCAATGCTGGTTTTACTCCTTGCGTAGACAGCTAATTTGCTCGTTGCTTGCCTGGAGGGAATTCAAGACAGAAAGGAGGATCAGGTTACTAGGAAAAGGTGCTCCTGTCTCTAAAGAACAAAGTACAATGATTCAAGAAAAAAAACTTTGAAAATTTGTCAAATGCCAGAGTGTAATTTATACTTATCCAGGTTACTCCATCTATGAATATTTGTGTAGGATGTTTTTGCAACTCTTTTCTTTAGTGTCTCGTAAATATGGATACTATCTGTGACTGACAACCTCCTGCTGTTTATGTCATGGTCTGAATCCTTGCATGAAACGTGCACCGCATCTCCTTAAGAGATGCGTGCAAACCCAAACGCACAGTATTTGTTCTTTGCTAATGCTCATTTTCAACCTTGTTGTTCCTCATTAACTTTTTATTAAGAATATTTGAGAAGGCTTTTCCTTAAGGAGTAAGGAAAAAAAACCAAACCGGTTCCTCATCAACACCAGGTTTCAAATTCACAAGTAGACCTGCATCATCATTTTAAATCATTTTTGGGGCTGTTCTGTAGGCCATTCAATGTGCTGAGATGATTGCCATTGACCTCAGGAATTCCTGGAGTGATGCTTCCATCACAGCTGACTAATCGTGGATCCAAACTAACAGAAAATGTTCATCGGGATAAAGGAATCGCACAGTTCCTTTAAGCTTTCTGAAGTACCTTCTGCTGGTAGCCCCATCCTCAGCTCATGTGCCTTGCTTGGGCATGGGCAGGTGGAGGTCAGTCACAGTGGGTTAATGTTACAGATGCTATATGGAATCATAGAATCGTTTAGGTTGGAAAAGACCTTCTAGATCATCGAGTTTAACCTTTAGCCCAGCACTGCCAAGGCCACCACTAAACCATGTTCCTAAGCACCGGATATATGTGTTTTTTAAACACCCCCGGGGATGGTGACTCCACCACCTCCCTGGGCAGCCTGTTCCAATGCTTGACCACCCTTTCAGTGAAGAAGCTTTTCCTAATATCCAGCCTAAACCTCCCCGGGTGCAACTTGAGGCCGTTTCATCTTGTCCTGCTGCTGGTTATCTGGGAGAAGAGCCCGACCCCCCTGCCTACGGAGCGATAAGGTGCCCCCTGAGCCTCCTCTTCTTTGGGCTGATCATCCCCAGTGCCCTTAGCCGCTCCTCATATATGTGCATGCGTGTGTTTAAATTTTAAAATAATGTATTTTGGGGAAATCTTCTAAACTCACAGACCCTTTCATGTCAAAACTCGTAGTTCTCCTCAGCAAATATGTACAGCTTGGATTACTAGCTGGGCATACGTCCCCAGAGCACGCCAGTGCCTTCCTTGCTGTAAGAAGCAATGATCATTTCTGAGTAGTGAACTTGTCCTCCAGTACTCCTGGACACGAATATTAACCACCCTGACTCATGTCAGCCATTTGGGTGTGACTTCTGCTTACCGCATTCCTTTGCCAAGTTGAAGCGGGTTGTGTCAGAAACAAATAAAAACTAATAACGCCCCCTCAAACCTCCGTATTCTTCTTCGATTGCCCAAGTCCGTTCGGTGCTGGTGGTCTGGAATGACCTGGGAGCAGTAGGTTGTGGCAGATTCCTTCTCTCTTGCTCTTGTTTTAGAGAAAAAACTTGTCGCATCCTTGGACCTGCTTTTTGAGAGTTCATAATTTTGTACCTTTTAGGAGAACTCTCTTCCACACGTAGGTCTGGTTTGCTCTGGTAGAAGTCAGTGGGGTGGTGGTGTGGGTATCCAGCAAACTGGGGACGTGTTTGGTAAGGGGTGACGTAGGTGAAGGTGCAGAAATTATAGTGGTTACTCTAAAGCAGCACAGAGTGCTGAAGAAGGGTTGAGGAAAGTAATTTTTCTGCTTAAAATCTCTCTACAGCATTATGTTGCTGGACGTTGTTAATGAACCCTGCTCTCCAGTTACCTGGGTAGGTTACTAAAGAGATTTGAGTTCTTGCCGGAGTTAAAAGGGAAAGGAGCCAACAGAGCTGTGGATGGGCAGTGAACAGTTAAATATTTGGCTTAGATAATGTAGGATTTCTCATGCTAGCAGAAGAAGGAATTTGAGGCACTTGTGTCTAAATGCTTTTTAAAAAAATTATGATAAAGTAAAAAAAATCACACTATTGAAAAGCTCATGAACTTTGGGGCATCATGTTAGGTGTTGCAGTTCATAGCACCAAAACTATTGCAAATCTAGTGCAAAAATCAATAATTTTTGTCCAAACATGGCACATATTTAAATTATATTAGTCTATTAAATACAAAAAGTTAAGTGCAAACCATAACGTTCTTCTAGGAGGCAGAAGCTGCTTTGAACAGGAGGGATTTGGAAAAATACAGTGAAGTTCAACATGGGGAGCTTTTAGAGGATACTGGTTTAGTCAGTCCACTTAAAAGTTGCTCCAGCTCTTTTCAAGGGCTTCTGGATGTCTGTCTTCCGTGTTTTCTTCCATCAACTCCAGTGGATTTAGATGGTTTTCTAGAAGTGGATCGCCAGAGCTGGAAGGGGGTGCTCATCGCATGATTTGGTGGACCTCAACAAAGCTGGTGCTGCCCTCTTACCCCCTCCCAGCAAATTGAAGAGTGGACCCCCAAAACCTCTCTCAAGTCTTGTGACAGGTGTGGGAAGCAGGCTTTTGGAGAGTAGTATGTTTCTCTTTGATATAAACAATACTTGTGCTCCAAATACAGATTTGATCTTAGGACACGTGGTGAGGAATAACCTGTTGTCTCTGGTGAAGTTACTTGTAGTAAAGCTGTATTAGGCGCTTTGCTATTGAGAGTTCTAGTTGCTTAAAATCATTCGAGGGTGTTCGTCTAAAAGGCTACGTGCAAAGGTGTGGATTTTGTAGTCGAGTTTTTTAGGACACCTGAATTTCCAGCCTTTCTGAAACGTCCCTGACTTGGGATTGGGACTGTCGATATTGCACCTGGGAAGTGTTTATGGCCGAGGTCTGAGGGTGGGTTTGGGAGCTGGAGCTGCCCAGCTGCGCCACGCTGCCTGCCTTTCCGACACTGCGGGGTGATGACGTTTGATGGGGACGTTTGGCGTGGGAGGGAGGGAGGAGGCTTCGCACCGCCAGCTGACGGCAGCCGCTGGGGGCCAGCGCCTGTGCCAGGGCGCTCTCCAGATTCACCTGCTCTGCCAACAGAAGGCTCCTAAGAGCTCACCCGGGACCAAGAGAGCATCACCCACTCGAGGAGCCGCTGTAAACTCGGTCGCCCTTTGCTGCTTCCGCCTCTGAGTTTCTGAGGGAGCGGGAGGGGAAGGGAAGCCGTAGGGGGCGACGGCAGCGGAGAGGGGGATGCAGCGAGCGAAGCCCCCGCTGGCACGGCCGGCCTGCCCCATTCAGCAGGGCTGAATACGATAAATGCCGCTTTATCCTTGCTTGAAAGGAACAAGATAGCACAGCCTAAATGCCTGGGTGTGCTTAAATAGGCAACTCTGGGACACCGGAGTGGAGGGCGTTTGAAATCGGAGCTCCCCGACAGCCGGGGAGCTGCCACAGGTCACCTGCCGCGCTCCATGGGGACCGGCCCAGGTCTGGCAAGAAATCGTCCACGGACGAATTGTAGTACAAATCCCTTTCTTTGTTGGTTGGCCTCTTTCACTAGACCATGGCCTATAAAAAATTGTGTAAAAACAATTCTTAAATATTATTTGAAAGGGCAAACGGCCACGCTGAAAGGTTTGACAGTTTGACATATAGCGCCTGGTTTGCTGGCTGGGGAGCGGGCGCGCGGAGCCCGGGCTCTCCTCCTGCTCCTCACAGGCGCTGGCGAGTTCTTTTAAATAGCGTCTAGTTGCTGTGCAGAGTTGCTGCGCTCCCAGCAATTTGACAGGCAACGAGTCTGCTTCAGTGATCTTAAATCCTTTTAGACTAATTTGCGAGTGAGCAGAAAAACAGCTAGCACCTTCGGATCCAGTGCTCGAAACCAGAGGATCAGGTATTGCCAATTAAAGTGCCATTTCCAACCATCATATCAAGACAGATTACTTGCAGGCCCTCTGATAATGTCACGCCGTGCCTAAAGAGAAAGCGAGCCAGAGTTTCTCCACGGACAAAGGATCTGCATGGACCAAACTCATCAGCGACGGCGGCGGGCGCGTGATGCGGATGGCGCATACATCCGTGCATATGCGCAGCGTAAATGGGAGCGCTGCGCCTCCTCTGCCCCCCGAATAGCCACGGGCCATTCTGCAGAGCCTGTGGCCCCTCAGTCACTGGCCTACTAGTTAATTGCCACACGGACTTCGTGACACATGGGCAGATAATATGACATTTTCGGTTTCTGTCACTAGCAAACGCCACGGCGTTGCTTGCACTAGTTGCTAAGAAGCTGTCAGAAACCATTAGCAGCTGGCTGAAGTTGCCCTATGGCATTTCCTCATGGCATCAGCAAAACAAGCATAAATCACCCAGCGGAGCCTCCCGCTATACTAATGAGGCTGTAAGCTTGTTTATGGACTAGCATCATTTCTATGATTATTTCCACCTTTTCAGTTCGCCTTCATTTGGCGGCAGAAGTCAACTTCGGGAACGGAGTCGCCGCTGACATTTTACAAATGCAGTTCGTAGCTGCTACCGTGTGGCTGGTCAGTGGTGCTTCAACTTTGTGTAGTGATCTTTAAAAAGACGAAAAGAGGAGGGGGGGGGGGGGCGGGGAAAGGTGTGGGGGGTGTGTGTGTGTGTGTGATCTCTGGGGACCTCACAGAGGTGAGTGTATCGAGTTGCAAAGTAGATGGAAATACTAAAATCCACAATTGACCATTTAGAATTCTCTCTGTGGTTTCGGTCTATACGGGATCAATTTTCCATTTAAAAAAAAGTGGAAGAGGTTAAACAATTTATGAAAGTCTCCCGAAGCATTTGCTCTTAGGATAGCCGGGTGCTTTCTTATCCGTTCCCTGCCTTTCACTTTCTCTAACTGGTGTCGGACGGGGCCAGGGTTTATTGTTTTAGGCTTTTCTGAACATGCACCAGTATTTACACTGGATTGAAAGCATTTGCTTCCAATGAAAATCTTGTCTTAGATTACAGCCCAGCAGTGTAATTTCCCTCCCAGATGGGAGTAAAGTAGCAGTATTTGCCTAAAAACAGTAGGAAGAACAAACTGTGCATTAAGCCAAGGCTGTTTTTGGCTTGAGCTAATGATGTAACAGAAACCTTTTATTTGGGATAGGTCACCGCCAGGGATTGAAGGAGGTGATCTGGCTCGCGCTTGAAAGGTTTCTCCATTGTATCTACATAAGTCTTCACTTAAAAAATCCTGTTCCTAATGCTTCTGCTTTCATACAGCAGAAATAAACAGGAAAGGTTCTGGGGAGTGTTATAGGTGGAATGCAGAAAGCTTTTCCTCCCCTAATGGAGGATATAATTCAGGTGCCCCGGAGGCATGCTTTCAGGAATTCTCTTGCCCGAGGTAATGGGAAGCTAAGGCTGCTTGAAGGCCTTGATTATCTATTGATGCACAAAGCTGGAAAAAAAGTCATCTCCCTTGGATTATAGTAGATATTTCCATAAATTATCAATGAGTCCTCCTCCCGTCAGGCATGAGGCGATGCCTGCTAAATTAATCTGAAGGGGGTTTGAAATGAGGAGAGAGTGTATTTTTAAAAAAGCCGGGGGTGGGGTGGGGGGGGTGGGGGGGTGGCGAGGGTGGGTGGACGGTTGCAGGGAGGTGGTGAAAGGCAGTGTCATTAGGTTAGAAGCTTTTCATTTTTAATCAATGAATGCGTAATACTTTTCTTTTCCTTGTTTGCCTCTCACAGACAGAAAGTGGATTAGCCCGTGGAATTTTAAATGCTGTTGAGTTGTTTCCTTTGCTCATGTTTCTTTTATGAATTATTATTTTATATGGTGAATTGCTTCTCTGTATAAAAGCCCTTTTTTTACATACTGGGCTTTCAAAGAATTTGTCAGATATCTGATTTCTTCAGAAAAATCTTGTTTCTGTAGCTACCCAAGGTTACCATTTCGCTAAAGACACAGGCCAAGTCATAAGGACAATTATAAATTTGCCACAGTCAGTAAGGTGCTAAAAATATAACACTAATAATAACTTTTTTTTTTTTTGGTACTGAAAGCTGTTTAACAAATCATAATTTTGACAGTCTACATCCCCCCCTCCTTTTTTTTTTTTTTTTTTTTTTTTTTTGTTTATTTTTATTCCTAACAGATAATTTTGACTCAGCCCAATTCAGATGACTTTCTTGATCGTTCTTGCCCAGGGGTGTAAAAAAACACTTGCCTAATAACATCACAGCTCCACCCTGCTACCAATACAGTGCCCTTGGAAGCCAGGCTATACCGTTCAATCCACATGCAGAGAATGCAAAGACTGGTTTGCTCTGTGGACTTGTTTATAAACTGCTTTCTGGGTTTGAAACAAAACCTGCATGCACACTGGCCAGGCACTGCAAGTTTTGTTTCCCTTTGACCACTAGCCCATCAGCCCAGAGCCAGGCTGGCCGCTCTGCGGCTGCATCCTCCTCTAGATATGTTGCTAACGTGATGAGAACTGTCTGAGACCTTGTCTGCATTAAGGAAATTCATTCTGGATCAGTTGCTGTTTAACGGGAGCAGACATCTATTACGGATATGGCACAGCAGCACAATGCAGGGTGTTAATTCCTATGGTGTATGTCAAATCGGTACCTACTTATCCCGCTATGAATTTCTTTTCGCTGGGGCTGGGAAGAGGGGAGGCCAGTTAACTGTCCACCTCCCATCAAAAAGTCAGGGGAAGCCAAACCTCTACAAAAGGCTTAACATAAGAGATGCCCCAGTCTTCTGGTTATTTCTGAATTTGGGGAGAGAATATGATGTTGCAAGAGAGGTGCATCCACCCTGCTTTTTGCATCCCGGAGTGGGATGGGGCACCTGGTTCACACGCATCATGGAGATGGGCCACCATCGATACTTTCCTAATTGCCATCTCAGCCAAAGCAGCTGATTGGGATGAATTTTTGGGAAGTGACCTAGTGTGAAGAAAAGCCACCGTTGCCAACTTTGCGAGCTGGATGCTTGCAAGATTTTATTTATTTATGTTTTAATTTTTTTGTCTTACGCACTTTTTGGTTTGGGTTATGGTGGCAGAAATGGCCGCAGTGTCCTTCAGGATAAACCAGAATGGGGCCGACACAGTCCTGAGACCTTCCCTCTCCCCATGTCTCTTCCCCCCGTCCCCTCAACCCCTGGTGAATTACGGTGCTAAAGAATTTATACCTCATTTAAATATTCATGCAGTTTATACCCAAAGCCAGGCTTCGGCTGAAGTATATAAAGGTAGCATAAGTCAAAATTTGATTCACTATATTTACAGGTGACGGCTTGGACAACAGTGTAGCTTCCCCCAGCACAGGTGATGATGATGATCCAGATAAGGACAAAAAGCGACATAAAAAGCGTGGCATCTTTCCCAAAGTAGCCACAAATATCATGAGGGCATGGCTGTTCCAGCATCTAACAGTAAGTGAACTCTAGATCACATATGCAAAATAAAACATGGAAAATGTCATAGTTGTAGTAGTCATAGAAAGCAAATATTCATATGATGTTGCTGACAGGCAGCTCAGGGAACTTTTCCGAGCAGAGTTGTTGTTGTTGTTGTTGTTGTTGTTGTTGTTGCCTCATTTGCTAGATGCCAGGGGAAGAGCACGGAGTGTATGTTTTGGGGGTTTTTTGTGTGTGTGTTGGTTTTAGATTTTTTTAAAACTTTTTTTTTTTTTTTGATCGAGTGGCAGTTGTTAACAGGACGTCACCACAAAGTGTGACTAAGCTTATCCTAATAACCTCGGAGACCTGTCCTGCCCCGCTGCTCGCGCAGCTGCAGCTCCCCTTGGCTGACGTGGGAATCGCTGCCTCGGAGCAGCGAGCAGCCTTCGGCCCCCGGTTCTGTGCTCTGGAGAACGGCGGAAAATAATTGGGGAGATTAAAAACAAAGCGAAAAGCAAACAAAGACCTTATTCAGCTGTTTGTCAGAGATCATCAGAAGCTTCGTGATGAAAGGTCTGAATGTATCTGGTTTAATAGCAAAGTATAATTTTTTTCTTTGAGACGTTCTCATTCCCAGAGTGTAAGTTACCCCTGTATTTAATGTTATGAAGGGGTGGGGGGATGCGCAGCTATTTCTGTTGCCACAGCTACCTGTAATTTTTTTTTATTCCTGGGATTAGAAATCAAAGCTCTGGACAGGTGCGTGGGGTTAAGCTGGATGCTGGAACTTCTTTCAAGGCTTTATATTGTGTACCACACCTCCTCACGTTAGCATTTAGCCAAGTGTTTCTAATGCCATTCTCCCGTTTCATCCCATTGTGGTGATCTGTCACATGTTTCCATCCACCGGGGGGATGTGGGCCTTTGGCCCCAGGTTTTCTGTCGGAGCTTTTCTGTGCCAGGAGGATGAGGGCCAGGCGAGGGGTGCCGGGGGTCTGCAGGTGGTACTGAGGAGCAGCTCTCGCCTCTGATCCCAGCGGTTGACTCTCGCTCCTGCCTCTAGTAGGGGTCAGGATGAAACCAGAAGCCAGCCAGCTTGCCCAGCCCCGGTGGGAGCCCTGCCAAGGGGATACTCATAAACTGGAGGAAGCGCTCATGCACATCGCCCCTCCATCCCCCGCTGAGCCAAGAAACCAGATATCTGCCGGGACTCTTGTCAGCATGGGGATCAGGCGGGGAATCCTGCCCCGCGTGGTCCTGGGTTGCTATGAATGAACCTTCGTGCTGGAGCACTCCTCCTCCAAAGCCGGGGAGGGCCTCGGAGATCTCCACGTTCCTCTCCCTCCCTCCCTGGCAGACTCCACGTCAGCCGTCCCCCAGCCCTGCCAGCTCCTCTGCCCTGTCCCTGGAGCGTTCAGCGCATCGCTGCCAGTGGCCCAGGTCCCTTTTGGTGGCTCCCCAATTCAACGTCCTCACCCAAGGTGAGCTGACACCTGGTGTCGCGCTGCAGGTAGATGTGAGGTTAAGGACATCTGCCTCCAAAACGGTCCACGGATGGATGCTGTGCCAGCAGCGATGCTCGCACCAGCCTGACGCAGCTGGTGTAGGTGCTGGTTTGAGGAGATGCCCTGGAAGCTCTGCAGTCAGGAGAAGGCACACCAGGGGACACTGGGCAGCTGCGTGTCCGTCCCTCTATTTCCCAGCTGAGGAATTCCAGATTAAGTAGTATATATTACTATTAATATTTTTTCCTGGAAGCGGGGTGTTGCTGTGTTTGTGCTAGCAAATTAACCGCCCCGCAGGCACAGGGATGTGATGATCTGTCCTGTTAAACTGCTTGGGCAGTCTGCAGCACGCTCTTAGCCTGGGCCAGCCGCCACCTTCCGAAGCCATTCCTGGGAAGGTGGCAGGAGAGAGCAGGGGTGACTCCTGGCAGACCTCGTGCCCGGAGCCACCCTGCGTTGACTATTTAGCTACACAGGCTTGACCTGACCTTGCGGCTGGCTTCATGCGCAGTCTCAGGAGTGGAGAGCGGATGCTATCGCTGTTCCGTCTAGGTGGAGTGTAGGGTGTAAGTGGCTTTTCGCTCTTCTGCTGTGCACTAGATGTGTGCAAAGGAGAAGATGAGAGTGCCTGCAGAGCTTGCTGCTGCACTGGTAGCTGCCCCTGGGAGACAACATCTGGATATCTGCTTGTAAGGTGGTCTCTTTTTCTGGAAGGCTCAAACACAAGAAAGAACCCACCCCCCAAGACCTGTGCAATGAAGCTGCTGCATTTTCCACCTTGCAGCACTGTGCTAAGGCTCGCTTTAAAAATCCACCCCACCCCGAGCAGATCCAGCCCAGCCAGCATGCCGATTTACTGCTGGGCAGCTTGCTCTTCTGGCAGCATCGTGGTGGCTCCAGGCAGGTCTGATTCAATTCAGTAAAGCAGAATTGGTTTACCCAGCCCAACCTTCTCCAGCTAGGACCTTGAGACAGACCTTTCAAATCGATTCTATAGGGTCACAGACAGTTTCCCCAAATTAAAACATGCCGGGACAATGTTGTAGACTCTTCCAGGCGCATGTTCCAGCTGGGAGTGCTCTCACAGGAGTGACAAGGCAGCAGGGAACTCCTGCAGCCAGAGGAGCAGCAGGTCTCCTGTGTGGAGGAAGGTGTCCTCCAGGCAAACATGGGACGAGCCAGAACTACGGTTAGTGCTAGAGCAACATAATACATTGGCAAGCTGCTTGGGGTGCTGAAAAAAAAAACACCCGGGCCCAAATCCTGGCTGCAATCAAAGCTGAGGGGTAGCTGGGTAAGAGACGGAAGGGACGAAGACCCCAGTTCATTTATGAGGGCATCTGGGCGTCTTGACTCCTCTTACAACCCTGCACGCTGGCATGGCGGTGGTCCCCAGCTGGGCTCCTCGCCGTGGGAGGCAGGTCATCCCAGGGAGCAGTCAGCTGAGGAAACTAGAGATCTCACGTCATTTATTTATTTTTTTATTAGTGCATTTGGTCTTCCCTAGGGAGGTCCTCCCTAAAGCAGGAGCGTGAGGAGAGGTAGGGAGGTGGTTCTGTTCAGGCAGGGGACGTGTCAGGGCAGGTGATACCTCCCTTTTGCCCCCAGCGCTTAAACCTGCCTTCACTTTCCCATCTGGAAAATGGCAGGGAAAACCGAGCGGCGGTTAAGTGCAAAATCCAGCATCCCCTTGACCACTGGTGCTTCCTGATGTTCCTAATTGGGGGTGTTAGTTGGGAGCCCTCCTTTTCAAAGGCAATTTTTTTTTTTTCCTCCCTTACAATTGTAATATTAATACATATCAGTGGCATGGAATTAAACAAGATAGACAGTAATTGCTGTGTCTGTCATACTAATGATTAATGGTTGGAAAGACTTAAAATAAATGTTGGACGAATACAATCTTTCAAAAGTGTATAGGCTGGTTTAATTCCTTCTATGCAGTTATTCCATCTCCAGGAGTATTAAGTCTTCTTCCGTGTGCTGGCTTCCTTTCCTAAGGTTTGTCCCTTAGTTCTCATTTCCCACTTAGGAGGATATTCTTTTTTTTTTTTCTTCTTTATTGAAGAAGAAAAAATCAAATGCAAGGCTGTATCCTCTCCGGTTGCTGGATGCTTGGGCAGAAGTTCCCGCTCAGCGTCAGGCTGCAGCCCCCTCCACCCCCCACCCCCCATTATTTGGACTGATGTGCAGACCGAGCTGCCCACGGGGTGGGCAAGCGCTGTCCTCTGTGGGTGCAGGCAGTCTGCTCGGAAACACCTCAGGGGATAAATTCCTCCAACTTGCCCTATTTTTAATCCCCTTTGGAATAATAACAACCCCCCGAAAATCGGCTAAAACAATAGCAGAAGTGGTGGCCAGACTTACACTTAGGACTTTGCAGGTCTTATTAACTCTTTGCTATTCTGGCTTAATTTTGATTAAATGGCTGGGTTGGGAGAGCAGCCTGGGTCAGCCCTTAGGCAGAATGTAGCTGTGGAGCTTGTTGAAATTTTTGATTATGTCACCAGCCTGTAAGTTTTGAGGTTTGTGAAATCTGTTTTTAAGATCTGGCTATCAATTTGAGACGGAAGGAACGGACTGTTACTATTTGGGTTAAAAAGAAAAAGAAAAAAGCTGCTAATAATTCGGTGAAGAGGTGAGAACGTCCCCAAATTGTAAAAGTTGAGTCAAAACCGAGGGGAGGCTTGTGGGGTGGCATCGGGTGAACATCGAATGCCATGGCAGTCCCTCCAGGAGGGGCTGGGGAGGACCAGCTCTGTGCTGGAGCTGGGCTCCAGAAAGTTGCCCTAAGGATAATTTCAGGGTGTGCTGCAGCCTGGCAACATTTTACAAGCCCTCTTTTTTTTTTTTTTTTTTTTTTTTTAAAGTTATTATTATTATTTCTTGGATCACTTAACATTCAGGGATCATGTCTCAGCTACCATTTTTTCAAGCAGATCTTCTCACTGTAACGTACAGCCCTCAGCAGGGATTGTGAAACGCGGGGAAGGCTTGGAGGAAGGGAAGGGGAAGGGAAAAACAATCTTGCCTACAACCCGATCTGTATAAATTTAATTGTGGCAACAGGGTTGGTTTCTGCTTCAACCCGTACTATGGTTTTGTCCCAGCAATGGCACCTTTTTGTTCAGAACTGGAAGAGTGGAGTTTGGGGGTGTCTCTGCAAGTGTTTTGTTGGCTCGTTGTGAATTCTCTGCATCCTTTAAATCCAGCTTAATTTGAAATGTTGGTATTCAAACCTCATTTTGGGGATTATACGATGTAATTGGTTTGTTATATGATGAGTATTTGATGATCTTCACGTTCATCATCTAATCAGGCAAAAAAAGCCATAAAATTATAATCCCAAAAGATGTTTAATAACAATTTGAACTATTGAAGGCTTTATTTAAGCACATTAGGGGATTATAAACTACTTTTTTTTTAATGGTGCCAAGAGGTAGATTCAGGGACTTCAAACACCTTTTAAAAAACAAATTGCCATGATTTAAAAAAATGAATGGGCCGAGGATTTCTTTCATGTAAATCCCATAATTTAATCATTATTTTTAACTGCTTTTAAAACAATTTCCTTAAGAGGTTAAACCTTACTGAAATGGGAGGCTGAGCAGAAAGTAAAAGACGTAGCTGAAAGATGTTGACTTTACAGTAAAAGTGAAAGGTTTTTTCTATTTTGTATCTGGATTTTGAGTCTTTATTGATTGCTTGATGCCATGCTATTAAACAAGAAAACTTATAATAAGCAACATGCAACCTATTTAGCAAAGCTGTTATTTGTTTAAAAGAATTTATTGGAAGCAGGTATTAGAAGGAGGCACTTTGTATCCGAATCTAGCTGAGGAAAATAGTCCCCATCACTTTAGGGATCTTATTGTGATAGAAAAATACTATTATGCCACTTAATTCTGTAAGTTTTGTTTGTGTATGAATATTATACAGGCTAGCAACGTTTTCAGATTAAAGCAAGTGGGTTTCATTTCTTGTCTCGTCCCTCCACGTTGATGAGATTTTGCCTTGGGAGGAGCGTGGGGTCCGTTTGGCTCCCTGCCCCTGCTCCCATGTGGGATGCTTGTCTGGTTTTGGAAAGGAGTATAGGGAGAGGGCAGATGGGTACAAAACTAGGCTGCTGAAAACATAAAAAGGGGAAATAATTGGCTAAAACCAGCGAGGATTTTCTTTGCTGTCCTCTCAAGAGGGTTTTGGAAGCATTAAAACAAAACATCCCCAGCCACTCCCCACCCCCCTGAAAGTCCAACGTAGAATGAGTCTCCATCTTGCACCAACTGATGCTCTGCAAAATGCCAGAGGGCTCCTGGAGCTCGTCTGCGTAACAGGGGTCATATTTCCATGTATTGGACTCAGAATGGATGTGGGGGGGGGGGTCTCCCCCCTTCTCTGCAACACACAAGTCTCCTCTTTCACTTGGTTTTATTGTGGGCAAAGCTGTAAAAATCTTTCTACCACATCTGCAAGACTTCTTAGTGCCAGCTGTCCCAAATTCCTGGGAAAAGCCAGGCGTTTTTAGCTTGCCTTTGGTCACCCCTCGGCGAGGAAGGTGGGATCCAGGGCTTCTCCCGCTCCTGGCAGGACTTGCCAGAGCAGAGAGCGAAAGGACCCATCGCAGGTTGGTGCAGGTGAGCCGTGGTGAGCATCCTTGGCTCCCTTCTGCTGGTGGGGGTGCCGTGGCAGTCATCAACAGGAGAAAATGGGAACTGTCATTACAGGAGAAGATAATTATTCCAAGGCTCTGTCAGAATTTAACTGAGAGCTCCAGAAAAAAGGGTAAACAGGATTTAGGTAACTTAGTTTGAATTAACTTCTTAACCCTGCAGCTCTCCCAGAGTTTGATGGAGGACACTGATTGTCAAAACTTTCAGCATTTTCTTTAATCTTACTCAAATACGTCTCTTTGTCCTGTGGTCCAACTACCGAGGATTGATCCGTTTTCTAGCATGGGTGAATTTTGCCATCTGTGAAGAAAACTGCTGTGTTTTGGGGGATACCCTTGCAAGGCTGCTGTTGCTCCAGTTTTGTGATTTCCTAGAAAGCGCATGTCCGGTGTGCTGAGATCTCTGGCTGTTCTGTAGATCATTTCAGTTGCCAGCGCTGAGCTGTGCTACAAACCTTTGGGTTTAGACCAGAAAGGAAAAATATAGGGTGTCTTCGTTGGTTTGAGAAAACCAGATTCCTCACTCAGGCTCTCCCCTGTGCAGAAGCGTGGTGTGGGGGTTGTCATATCTATGGTCCAGTCTCCTTTCTGATGAAGACGACCATCATATTGTCTTAAGCTGCGTGGTATGAGATGTCTCATCCTGGGCTCCTCACAGGTCTGGGGAACAGTGGTGGTCCAGGGGGATATTTTGGTGGAAATCAGAAGGTAACCAACAGCCTGGACTAGATTTTAGAGGGAGTGTGTCTATTCCCAAAGGGCTATCTTCTCTTTTTCCCAGTTTCCCCCAGGTTCCACCTTGGAGGCACTGTTGTACCAACGTGGAAGCCACCAGCACGTTAAAGGATTTGAATTATTTGGGAGCTGCTGAAACACATTGGTATTTACACACCAGAAGAATTTCACATCTGAGTAGAAGCAAGGGAATACTGAAAAGTTGAAACATGATAAACATTAATTCAGATGTTAAATTACACTTGCTCTGGTTGTACTAGAACTCCTTTTGTTTGCATAAATATTCTGGGAAATGAGTTTACCAACAAGAATGTTTGCAGTAATAAGAATTTTTAAGTCAACAGTAGACGCTTTGCTTTCTTCTCCACCCTCTCCTTTCTTTTTATATTGGCAGCTGTGATATTTTGCATGTGCAGCTTCATTTTTGAAATTAGCCTCCTCCAGTCAAGGCCCAGAAATGTGCTACGTGACACACGGTCTTCCTGCAGCCACAGCAGATGCACAGAGTTCAAGTAGTGCATTTTGAAGGGGGAGAGGGGGAGGGAAAAAGTCTGACCACCAGTCTGTAAATCTGGAAATAGCCATGGAAATATTTTGCGGCAAATAATTTGCAGTACGAAGTACACCGAAGGCAACAACAGTGTCTTGGCAAGCCGTGGGTCAGCAGGAAATGAGGATAAAATCACGGGCTCGGTTGTTCATTACTAGTTGTTTGTTTAGCTTGTCCTCTGACACAGTCACTACAAAAAGAGCCTATGTTGATCCTCAGATACGCTTATGTATATAAGCGCCAGTGTTAATTTTTTTTATTGGCAACCTCTGAACTCTTTGAAGGAGTTTCACAGCACACCAGCGTGAGCTAGTGAATGACTTAATCAGATCAGGTAAAGTGCCAAAACATGAGGCACCAAACCAGTTGGGCGCATATCTGATGAGATGTGTTAATCTGTGGTGTAAGATAAGCTGCCTTTCAAATAGGGTCACATTTGGAAGTGGTACATCGCGTTGTGTAAGATGCATTCCCTTGCTCTGGCATAGGGTAACCTACATCTGTTTGCATGAGCTTAACCCTTGTCTGAATGAACCAAAACAGTCCTATGGTGGCTAATGCTGTCTGTTCCTTGCTCCAGGGCAGGCATGAGAGGTGATTCGGTTTTTCACCCGTTTTTAAAGTTCTGTTTCCCTTTCCCTGCGTTTACCTTCAGCTACACAGAATCTGCACTGTTACTGCTTACACATTTTTTCTCATTGCATAGATGGAAGATGCCCCAGTTCCTAATATTAACTGGCTACGTTTACCGTCTGACCATCCAAATTTCCCCCCCCAAACTTTTCCTGTGGAATGGAGTTTTTTTTTATTGATGGAAAGCTAAAATTTTCCATGGGTAATGCCGTCCTTTCCCCCAAAATGCTCAGCTGAAAATCCCGTTTTCAGTATATGAGCAAATGTATTGATCAGACTTACCTTTGCGCTTCCAGCTCCATACCCTGTCAGCTACCGCAGTGCTGAATGTATGTGTAGAGAAGAAGGTAAGTAGGCAGAAAAGAGTTTAAGTTAATATGTAGTTATCTAATTTACCTCGCCTTTTGCATCATTGCCTGATTTAGACCCGCAGTATTTAGCAGAGTACCCGTTTCACTTCAGTGGTGGGCCATCGTTTTAATAAGGCAGGGTCTGGGAGACTTGCCGCTGCATCCTCTGCTTTATGAGCCAGAAACTTCTGCTCAGAAAATACTTCTTGGATTTTAGCTATAGCATTAATATTCCTTTCTTGGCTACTGGTTGACCTTGTCTACTCCAGCCTGTACAGCCTAAAACATTTTGGAAATGCATTAAAAAAAAAAAAACAACAGACCAAAAAGCCATAAACCTCCCTTATTCCCACTGTGTTGCTGTGTTCCAGTGATGGAAAAAGCGAGGTAGCCACATCAGTGGCACTGAAGCGGGCACGTGAGTCACACTGGGAAAACCAAGGGTCGGCTCATGATGCAAATATGTTTTCCAAGGATTTTCTTGGAACTCAGAGGGGAAATGGTGGCGCTCTGCCTTAGGGAGCTTGCTCCATTCGTTACCTAAAGTTGGTTTTGAAGTGAAACTCTTCTTTCTAGACCACCCTTACCCACGTCAACCAGAGCTTTTGGGGATCCCGGTGATATTTTCAGGAAGGCAAATGCCACAATCGCTGGATCTAGCTAATTAATAGGTTTGCTGGCAGAACTCTTGCTTCTTTGCCATGGACTTTGTGCCCGCGTTGGGGGTGGCAAGGAGGGGCGACCCCGGATTTCATTGCTGAGCTCCGAGCGTGGGTCCGTCGGTGCAGCAGGTTGTAAACCTGGGAGGGCTGTGAGCTGCAGTGGGGGCAGAATAATTTTGAATCTGGTAATAACCCAAAGCTTAGGTTTCTTATGAATAAAATGCAATTTTAGTAATGTTTTCATAAACAGCAGTAATGGCGGCATTTTAGTAAACAGTGGCATTAGTTGCATCAAAATTGCACCACATTGGCTTTTAAATTACTCCACCTGTCTGTATGAATAGGATTTTCAATGTCGAGGCACACAGACAGCTGCTGCTAATGTTTTTTTTTTTTTTTTCTCCCTGTGCAGATAATGCTGGCAAATCTACAGCCATCAGGGCCTGGTTTCTGATGTAAAACAGTACCTGACCTACTGGCTCTGGTGCTACAAAAGGAACAGCTTTAATTACTAATGGCCGTGTTTTAGTTTTGTACACGTTGATGTAAAAAATGTCATCTTAGAGCAGTGTAACCTCTAGTTCACTTCCACTGGCGATGGTACACTGGCTGCAATTATTTTCAAAATAATTTGTGTTCCTCGGTGGCAGCTTGCAATCCTGCCTTGTTAGCACTCGGATAATTAGCAGGGGTCTGGCCCTGCAGTCCCTCTGCCCCCGAGTCCTGCTGGTTCCCCCGCATCTCGGAGGGCTGTGCCGGGGTGAGGTGGGAATGACGCTTACGAATCCCACTCGGATTTATTCGTGGGACTGTCCCTCCCGCGTATCGGGCGGGTGTAACACCGGGGTGGGTCCCCGTGGCAGCCGGAGGGGTTGCGTGGGGGCGGTGGGGGCACGCTGCCTCGGCTTGCCAGCTGCTAACGGAAGGATGCCGGGCTGGATGCTCGGCCTGACGCCTGAGTTTGGTCGGGATGATGCGGTTACCAGCCTGGTGCTGGGCTTTAAAAGGGTTAAAGGCGATAATGGTGCCATTAAAAATCCAGCTTGCCAATGAGCTATTTTGTGCAAATGGTATAAATATAAGATACACTTGTCTGGCTCATTTGCAAGCATTCTTTTTGACTTCTTTCACACAACTGGTGTTTTTGTGTTTAATTTAACAAGAAATGAGTAGTAAATGAAAGCTGCTGCCTGAAATCCCACTGTGAGCGTGTTTTGCACTTGGCTCCCCAGTGAAAAGGCAATTTGTGAAATTATGTGATAGAGTAATTAGATGAAGCCAGGGCTTCTGATTGTTGCCATGCTTATGTGGTAAAGGTTTGCTGGGGGGAAAAAAAAAAAAAAAAAAGAAAAGAAGAAGAAAAAACACCATGGATTATTACCCTGGCAAGTTGGCTCAAAGCTTCTTCATTTATTTGTAAACAGAATATTTAGTGACCGCATAGGAAGTAGCTGTAATCACCAGCTCGTAAAGAAACCACAGCAGAGCTTTTGGATTTTTACAGAGTGCTCATGTAAAATTTAAGCTGGGAGGCAGAATCCCTGTTAATGTAATTAGGATCTAATTTACCACCCTTTGCACACAGATGTAATAATGTCTAGATATTTATTCTATCTTTAAGCACATTACATATACCTCAGTGCAGCAGTTACTGAACAGAAACAGGTGTGAGCACTTTCCGGCTTCATTTTTACACTGTAAACACACAGCGATTTAAAGGGAAATATTTACCAAAAAAAATGAGGGGAAAGAATGTCTGCAAATGAGGCAGTAATGGACAGTTGCCCTTTATGTACTGATGGATTTCTCAATGGTTAAGTAAATTAAAGCAAATGCTAGAAAAATCAATAGGCTTGCAGAGTCTTGGTTGTGCCTCATAGACTTCAGGACAGAATGACAGATGTGGTGCATATGACCCATTTAAGTATTAATGCTTGGGAAATTGCTGCTGCGTGCAAGGTTATAGGCCTAGAAATATTGTTATATTAAATTACAGACAATAATATTTTTAAGTATATATGGAATTTATCTGTTTCACTTTAGTTGTTCTTCAGCGTTACATTTGTCCTGGAAGATTAGTTGCGTAGTTGTTTCTCTGGAAGGGTAAATCAGGTTTAAAAGATGTCGGGGCGGTGAATTGTCATCCCCGGGCTGGCGCGGACGGGCGAGCGTGTGGCACGCTCGGGGGGCACGGCGAGCGTGTTTGCTGCGAGCACGCAGCCCATGTGTTCACTAGTAAATGTGAGTCTAAATTAAATACCGTTAAAAGGCATCTTTCTAAACAGTGAGAGGGCTGGCGCGGTACATACGGGTGCTGTTAAATCGGGTTGTTCTGTGTGACTAAACACAAAGTAAAATCTGAATTGCGTGGTCTGGAGGAGCTAAGTAAGGTAACCACCGCGTCAGAGCGTTCGCACCAGCTCCCGCACACGCCGCAGTTGGCGGGGGCGAGTTCGCCTGGGCGGGATGAGTAAAAACTGACCCCGTGCAGAAATTCTCCCGAAATAGAGACGTTATGATTAATCCAGCCAGGCAGAGGGGCTCTAGATGAGGTAGCGTTTGCCATCTTTGATTCCTGTTGTTTCTCACCACGCTTGCGCTGAGGTGGCGGGGAGGCAGGCGGCGTGAGCTGTCCCTCCGTGGCACCTCTGGCAGGAGGTGCGGGAAGCGCTGGGACCCCGGTGCTGGTGCTGGTGACGGCAGAGCGGGCGCTGGCTGTGCCCGCTGGCGGTGACAGCCCGGCGTACCTTGCCACCTACCCTGACTTCACCCCGGGCACCTGTGTCTGTGAAGGGGGTGGCGGGTGCATTTTATATAAAACTGTCATGTTTAATATTAAAAGGGAGCTTTAGACTTCTGCTGAAGCCCTTGCGTGGAAAGTGGCGTATCCCTTCCAAACATTAATTCTCATGTTTTACTGCCATGTGTGCAAGAGAGATTTTTTTTCTTTTGTTTATTTGTTTCTTGAATGTCTCTGATATTTGAACATTGGGTGCCACTGTCTCCTTTCTGCCTCACCCCTTCCTTGCTTTTCCTTTTCCCCTAAAGCACAAAAGCTCACTGGGGAATAAAACAGAGCATCTCCATGGGGCCTAAGGGCTGCACAGCGCTACCGGCAGCACCAGCGAAACAATGACATTGCAGAAGGGCAGATTATTACTTTTGGGCCTGTTGAGGACATATTTGCGTATCGAGGCTGGATGAGAGCTGAAGCTGGTGCTGAAGGCTGTCAGGCCGGGGCTGAGTGATGACAGACCCTTGTCATTTGCCCGCATCCAGCTCCATTGCTATGGTGACAGTATGCGGTGATGAAAGTTGCCGCCGAGGGTCGGACAGCATCCTCCATGGCTGCCGTAGCCAGCAGCATCTTTGCGACAGTGTGTTCACGCTGCTGATGGCCCTGGGTGTCGGGGCAGCATCAAATCTCTAATGACAGAAACTCCGCACAGGTTTTCGGGTACATGGGGAAACTGCTCCTGGCGCCGTCGCCAGCCCTGGCAACTTCTTGCTTCGGTGACAAAAATTGTCTTTACCTGTTTTAGTCATTTTTATGTGCCTCGTGGTGGATTTCCTTGATTTATTTTGTGTGACATACAAGCTGGCGCTTACCTGCACAGCAACACGGGATGGCCGTGGCCCCCCTCCCGCTGCATGTAAAGCAAACACATTAATCAGCATATAGGCGATGACCGCTTTCCTTAAATATATGTGCGAGGGGCCCCGGTGAACAGGCTCTTTTGTTCCTGGCCAAACTAGAAGGGAGCAAAGGTCAGCAGGAACCCAGAAGCCATCAGTCAGGGTGGGTTTTGCTGGCTCCCGGGCTTGTCAGCTCTGTAGTCACCCTTGGCAACCTGGGCTGCTGCCCGCTTGCCTTCCCGACTGCCTGGCGCAGCAGCAGAGCATCCGGCCTCCCAGTTGCCATAAAAAGATGCTGACATGAAGTTGGCATTTGAAATACAGCGTGAGCATCGCTGTGCACCTCTTTGTTATCGAAGTCATTTCAGAG
Organism: Falco naumanni; assembly: GCF_017639655.2. NCBI lineage: Eukaryota > Metazoa > Chordata > Aves > Falconiformes > Falconidae > Falco > Falco naumanni. Next base: position 88,633,467 of record NC_054059.1, on the reverse strand, counting down.
CAAGATTTGAAAAAAGATGCGTTGGCTCCGTGGCGGTCGTTTTGCAGCCTGCATCTTCAGGGTGCATTTTAAGGCTGTAAATCCATGGTTTTGTTTAGCGGCAAATGGCGACTCAGGAAGGAGCAGCAGGATGCTGCTGAAACATGCTTCTACACTTTTAAATGTAAAAGTTGACTTTTTTAAAAAAGCTTCTGGTATGGCATTTCTTTTCTTTGAGCAGATCGATTTATTCCCCCCACCCCATCCCGTGATGTTAAAGTACATTTGGCAGTAATCAGTTTATCCTTATTAGAAGCCATGGTAAAAGGCATAGTTGCTGAGTCAATTCACTCCATTTACTTCCCCTATTGAACCTTAATGTGTCCCAGTCCCCACCCCTTACAGTGAAAACATCATCAATTATCGGGCTGACAGGAGCCTGAGACTCCATGGAAGTTGCTCCTTGGGGTTATTCATCTTGCATCAAAAAAACTGGCACTCATCAGCGGCCATTGCCTCCCCCTACCTAAAATGATTGAGTAAACGGTGGGGGGAATTAGCAGAGGGGGGAAAAAAGAGGGAAAACCAAGTTTGAACGTGTTGGAGGCAACTTTGGGCTCATACAGCAGGAGAGATAGAGTCATCAGCTGGCGTGCAAGCTTCCCACCACCGTTTAACGTTGCTGCTGAAGCTGGAGGGAGGCTGGGTTCCCCTCCAGCCAGGCGCCTTGCGGTGCTGCTTCTCATGGCCTGACCTGCGAGAGCTTTTCTGTTTTGGCTTCTGCGCTGGAAAAGAAGCTCCGGCCCTGGAAAAGCAGCTTCAGCGCTGCCGCAGAGGTGTGCTGGGTGCCCGGCGCCCCGGCAGCTCTCTGGGGTGGAATACGCTGAACACCCTGCGCAGTCTGCTCCAGCTTGCTGCCATGCTGTTTCTTCCAGACACCCCAAATCCTTTCTGGTGGGAAATAGTTCAAAGCAGGATCTTCCTTCTTAAATCTGATATGGCAAAATCTTTTTCTCCAAAACCTCCAGAAATACAAAAGCAGGGAATAAAACGTGCTCTGTTACCATCGCCTCCCCTCCCAGAAAAACAAAGCAAAAAAGCCCAGCCAGCCCAGCAAATCCAAACATCAAAACTTCAGAATTTGGGATTATTTAAATTTTTAAAGTTATCTTGGGGAAAAAAAAAAAAAAAAAGAATAAAAGACTCTGCTTCCCTTTGCCCCAAAATATAATGCAGTCAGGATAAAAAGGCAGGAGAAATTCCCTTAGCCGTACACCTGGCTCGTTTTTACACTGGGCGCTGCGGTTAGATGGTTGTCTAAATAAACAGAGATTAGGTGGAGGGCTTTATCTCAAAGCTGGCACTGGTTATCACGCTGCTTCCTCCCACTCCCTCCCTCCGATTGTGAGTTGTATAAGAAGACTTAGCAAGCATAACTTAGAGCTGATAACCTTTGAATGTTAGTTCAAGGAAGCTGTGCCCTAGTAACAAAAAAAAAAAAAAAAAAGAAATCATGCAAGCTCCATCACAACCTATTTGAACGAGTGGTAATTTGACCATAAGTCTGATTTAAATGAAGAAATACTTGGTAAGCTTTTTGCTTCAAGAGTCTTATTTGAATTTGGTCCAATCGATAATTTTAATATTTGAACAGTAGTAAAAGATGCCAGGAATGAACTTGTGTTTGTTCTTTAAATCATCTCCCTACTGGGGGTCTTATTTTAAACTTGCCTTAACAAAGGGAAGCCGTAATGTTTCATTTGGACAAATTGCTCCAGCCCGGCAGTTGGGGGCTGAATTGATCTTGGCGCAGCCCTGGAAGGAGCCACTGTTGACATTTGCGTTTGATGGTAAATGAGATATATATAGATAGAGAGATATATATACACCGGAGCGTGGGACATAAAGAGAAGCTGCCAGGTAATGGGCAGCTTGCAGCCCCCTGTAAAACCAAACAAGCAAACTCCTTGTGGTTCTGCGTGGGCGTGAAATCAAAGTACGTCTTTTCTGAGCAACGTACAACATGCGAAGAGGAGAGAGGTCTTTGGGGTCCTTGTGACGTCCCTGCCAAAAAAAAAAACCCAACCAAACCCGCCACAACCGGGGAGAGGAAGGAGGGGGAAAACGTCCACGCGCTACCGCAAGGCAATGTCATGATGATGTTGGGAAGCCAACTCAGAGCGAGCAAGTGAGCGCGGGCATCTCTGCCCTTGTCGTTCGCATTACCGCAGTGCCACGCGCCCAGTTACACAATGCGTAAAGGCAAGGGTTATTTCTAGGACAGATAATTGAACATTAATACTCGTTGACATTGTCGTAGGAATGATATGTCAAGCTGACAGGGCCTATGTGCTTACATCTGCTGATCGGCCGCAGACGAAGGGGATGTTTGGCAGATCAGACCCGGGGCCTCGCCGCCACCGAGCCGGGGATGATACAGTCATTAATCATCGCTGCCATCTTGGGCTGCCGGCCCTGAAACAGTGGTGGGGTCTCCGCTTTTGGGAGCTGAGGGCAAAACTGCATCCACCTCCACCCATGCACACATCCCTCTGCGTGCGTGGAAATGTATAGATGTGTGTAAAACGTATTAAACGATAGAGTCCTTCATGCCGCGCGTGCGTGAGTCCTGGCGTCGTCTGAAAGAACTGTTTTCAGTCGACTAACGTAAAAATAAAAGAAAGTGGAGTAGATGAGAAGTTCTTCAGAAGGATTGAGAGCATTATCAAGCTTGATGAGGTGTTTCTGATTATCTTAGGAATTAACTGACATAAAAACGATAGCAGAGTTAGCATCTTTTTTTTTTTTCAGCATCTCTTTTTTTAGCATCTTTTTTGTGTCTCTCTTCTTCTGGATGTCAACAGACTCTTCAAGGCAGCCTGCTGTAGATAAAGTAGTGACATTGTGATCCCTCTTGTCCCCTCCCAGCCAAAATCCCACAAATGGTGCCTTTCAATATTCTTTTATAACAAGTCTTGGTAGAGCTAGCGCCTTTGTCACGGTATTGCTAGAGCCGGGCTCTGCCGCACGAGTAGCTGTTCAGAGGAGGGAGAAGCAGACGGAAAACAATTACAGGGGCCTCTGACTCCGGAGTCAGTTCTACTTTCTGAAAGTAGGGCTAAACATCGTGTTTGTAATGTCTCCCGTATAGTTTGGCTCTGCATAAAATGCTATAAAATAGGACCCTGGAGAACATCTATTATCACATTTTGGTTAACATCACAGGTTTTAAAAATCCCAGTTGCACTGAAGCCATGAAATAAAGCTTTCATCTGTAAAGATCTAGTTTCTCTTTGTTATTAAAATAAATGAAGCCGTTAAACAAAGTATATGCATATAGTAGTCAAGTTCATAATTTCGTATCATCAAAATGATAAACTTGACTTTTTTTTAATTGCAGCAGTCATCTTAGAAAGGTTCGTGTATAGAATAAGATCCAATGTGCCTGGTTGCTCTTTCTTACTTTGTTACTTGCTAGTAGTGAGATTTTTTTGGTCTTTAGCTTTCATTTAGGTCTTTCTAAGAGAAATGTAGACTTGTGGTCAGAAAGGAGGGGGAAGCGAAGAGGGGGATTTTGAGCTTGGTATTGGAAAAATTAATTGATTATACATTACTATCCTTGGGAATTATTAATGATTGTTGCATCATAAAAGTGCTGAAAGCAACGTGCCATCTCAATCTTTTGCTTCCGAACACGTTGATTGTCTCTTTTATGGTGACATCTGTGGAGGCATCCGCACGTGCCTGGTGCTTGATGTGTTCGGACCTCGAAGGAGACCAGGCAGGAGACGATGGAGGGGATGCTCAAGCTGGGGATGGGGTGGCCACTGTCTTCTTGTAGCTGAAGAAGCAAGTAGAATTTGGATTCTTCTTCGTTGGGTTTTTGAAGAGCCCCTTCCAAAAACCCCTGTCCTGGCCTCACCTATCCATCATCCTGTGGAAGATGCCCTCAAAGATGAGGACGTATCCTTCAGGCAGCCCAGGCTTTGGCTGAGAGCACTGCGGCTATCACCATCTCTGGAGGTACGGAGGCGCGGGCAGGGGTGCCATTTCACGGCACGTCCCCCCAGCATCGGCCCTGGGAAGTGCCTCGCTCCCCGAATATTCCCACTGAAACACCCAGTTGGGTCCCTCCAGCCCTCCATGAGGGAGGACCCAGCTCGGTCTTCAGAGGTGTTTGAAAGCCCGTTTCATCAGTGGGGAGCTGCGCTGACGTTTCCAGGGGAGAAGGTTGGTTTTTATGGGGGAGCCCCCTCGGCCCGAGCAGGTGGCCAAGAGGGAAGAGTCATGTCCTAGAGCCCATCCAGGCCTTTTCAATGATTTTTTTTGTAAGGACGGGAATCAATATGTAGTGAACTTGTGGGTAAATGCGTGTTAATTTAGGATTGGATCTGGAGACTGGGGGGAGAATCGGGACGTGCTTTTCCCCAGCCCTCCGGAGATCTAAGCGGCCCTTCTTTTGGTGCGTGTCCTTGCGCATATAAATGTCATCCTGGGAACGCATGTCTGTTTTATTCTTAAATTCATTAGCATTATCAGCTGGGTTCCTTTGCGAAGTAGGGTAAATAATTAATTAGAGCACTCGTTTTCTTTTGGAGACTTCTTAATTCATCTCTTGGAGTTGATTTTTAGCCCCGGCTGGTCAGAAAGTCTGTATTTGCGCTTGGGTCTGCTCCCTGAAGCCAGTCAAAGGGATTTGGCGCGCTAAATGGGTGTGGATAAATGAATTCTCTAGTCAGAAAGCAGAATTGCTTAGTCAAGTTGACCAAGTTAAAACTTGGCCGTATTATTCGTATATGTGATCTCGCTGAACTTGGGCTATTTTAGCAGAAGGGAACTCGCTAGAGCTAAGGAACAAAGAAGGTAATTTATGAGGGACTCTCGTTTTAAAGGTAAAAATAATGGAGAGTGAAGGTAGGGGGATGTAAAAGCTGGGATGGCTAAAAGGCGAGCCCCTGGAATCGCTTGCTTGGTGGTGGGAAGCAGAGCCCAGCTCCAGCTCAGGTAAATTGCATTTGAATTTCAACCTCAGATCCGTATGCGCTCCTCTTTGGCAGATGTTGAATTGATAATGCCTGTGTGTTAAAGAATTCTGATTGTTTCTTTTGCCACCTTCGCAGCTTATGAAAATGCAAGTAGACCTGCCTAATGAATATTAATAAGAGTGATGACTGGATAACATATAAGCCCATGGCTCTTTGGAGCTTGGATGGGGTTAGTTGGAGGATTGTTGTGGCTGGGAATTTACATGCTTTTTAAGAATAAACTTCCCGAATGCTTTTATATTCTCTTTAAAAGCTGGTGTTTGTTAACAGCAGCATGCTCATGCATGTACGGGGGTTTTTTTCCCCCCCTTTCCCTCTCTAGATATCTAGTGAGATTAATACTGCAGATGGGATGTCCATGTCTTTGAAAACAAGGCAATTTATTAGATGAGGAAAGAGGCCCCATCTCTTAAATTTACTTCAGCCCAGGGTTAATTGTGTCAACAATAACAGTTGATTTTATTTCCCCCGTTTATTTCTGCTGTTCCCTGCACCCCATTCTCCCAGGCAGCCGTGGCAGTTGTCAGCAGGGCAGGGAAACAATGCTGATGAATTCTGGATCTCCAAGCATCCTGCCAGGCTTCAGAGTATGTCCCGTGCCGTTAGGTAGTAGGGCAGCTCGTTAGGCCCATCAAGGCGGACCTCACACATGGCTGTATAATGGCAGGGGACGGTTGTGGGGTGGCGGGGGGAAGGGAGGGCTCCCTGCAGCCGGAGCCACCTCCTCGGAGCTCCCGGGGAAGCCAGCGTGGTGGCGGGGCTCGGCAGTGACATCGGTGGCTTCCCTTTCTCCGGAGCAATCCTCTCCGGATCTTCGTTTACTTGCTTGTAAAAATCCCCGTTACCAACTGGCTGCCGGTGTCGCAGGTCCCATTTGCTCTGCCCTCCTTCCCGTCGGACCCCGCTCCCAAAGGCTGCTAATTATGCAAAAAAACAAGGCGCCTTTTTTAATAACTTCCTGCTCATTGAGAGCGGCAGAGGCAGGCTTGAAAAGGAGAGCTCGAGTGGTTCCAAACTCTAAAGGCAGATAGGATCAGGGGGATGTGTATTTATTCCAAACGAGCCCCCCACCTCGCGAGCAGGGAGCCGTGAAGGCTGTGCCGCAGGGTGCTGGGTCGGGGCATCCCTCGGTGCTCGCAAGTGATGCAGCCGTGACAGGGGGTGGTACCTGCTCCAGGTCTGCAGCTGCTCTTGGAGGCTTTCCTGGAGGATTTAATGAAGATTCAGTGATTAAGGTGCCTCTGCATCGGCCTTGCTGCTGAATATGTAGCAAGACTTACTCTGCGTTCACTTTACGAGTGAACTTATTCCTTCCAAAGCTCCAGCACAGGAGGAAAGCCCCCAGCTTCAAAACAGACTTCAAAACAGACACACAGCGATGCAGCATGTTTCCCCTTTTGCAAAAGGCTTTTTCTTTCCCTTCCCTTGTCATGACAAAAAGGCTTGATTTTTTTTATTTTTTTTTTTTTTAGCCAATATAAGGGGAGAGGTAAGAGGGGGAGAGTCATTAAAATGTAGTTCTTTCAATTATGCCCCATTATTTGTCATCTTTATTGCTTTTCTATAGTTTTCATGGCACCTTTAATAGTATGCCTGGTCAGAAAAGGTGAGCTGGAATGTGAACGCACTTGGCTGCCGCCGCTGTCAATGCCTACGAGCTGTGCTCAAATCCCCGTCCCTGTAGATTTTAATGTCCCCACAGACTGCTGGCAGCCTGCTTCCAGCTGTGGCAGGCATGATGCAGTGAATTGCTTTTGAATGTTCTTTACTCAAATAGGCAGTAATTACAAGCTTAAAGAGGTTTAGTGGTCCAGTAAACTACATAATCACCCCTGAATTAGCCTGGGCTCATCAGTTGCAGTCCAGCAACCTCAAGACTGCTGTTTGTATGCAGGCTTTATCACGTAGCAACCTGAGCAGCAGGTGTGGAACAGCAAGAATCCCCCATAAACACAACTGTCTACTGGGGACAATGATCTCTAATGAGATGAGGCTACAGCATCACTGTAATTTAAGTGGGAAAATTAACGCCAGAGAATGCGCACTACTTCCAAGAGTCTTTGCTTCTTCAGAGAGGGGCGGTGTTCTGCTGGCTTGGGTTTTTTAGGTTTTTTTTTCTTTTCCCTCCTCATGTTTTTCCACACCCCCTCTCCCAGATCTGTAAATGCGCCTTTTTTTTTTATTTTTTTATGAAGAACACATTGTGGTTTTGCTTATAAGTTGAGTGGGCTTTATTCTTTTACAAGGATATGTTGTGAATATTTAATGGTGGACGGGGCATCTGTTCAAGGACTTTCCATGCCAACAAAGCGGCGTTGCAAAATAGCAGCTTTATCTTTTCATTTCCTTCCTCAGTGGTGTGTTTTGTTTTGGGTGGGTTTTTTTTTTCCAAATAGAAAATGCTCAAATGTAAAAACCCGTCTCATCTTGGCGCTGAAGGTTGGCACCTCGACACGGCGGTTGCCTTGAACTCTCTTTGCATGACTTGCTTGGTCCCTCCGTGAGAAAAGGTGGCCAGGCTTGTGACAGGACGCTTCCCAAATGGCTTGGTGGCTGCTCCCAAGGGTGCTGCCACCCCAGGAAACCTGCCTAAAGCTCCCGCTCTCTCCTAAAGCCTGCGGCTGGCATCAGGGACCTGGCTGCATACAGCACCACCCCCCCCGCCGTCACCCTGGGCGCTGTGGGGGAGCTTCTATCCCCTGCTCACAGACGGGGCTCCCGAGGGACCCCAGGCACCTGAGAGGGGGAGCAGAAAGCACAAATGAGAGCTTTCAGCTTAGCTCTGTGGGATTACAGCCGCCAGCGCCAGTGTTCCCCAGCGATTGCTGAGCTGCTCCCAAGCCCGCCTGTTTAGAAAGTCATCTGAGGTAGATAAGGGCAGTGACTTACTGCTGAGAAAAGGCTGCTGCCTCCGAGATACTTACCTGGGCTAATCTGTCTTAGGCCAGCCCTAAAAACAACAGCAGCACTTTTACGGGGTTATCAGGTACTCAGGATTTCCTTTAGTGTGCCGGGGACAGGGGTGTTTTTTCCTCCTTCCCCAAAGCCGCTCTCCCAGGAAAGGCTGGGGTCCAGCTACCTGCCAGCCCACGGCCGCCTGGGAAAGGTGCTGGCTTCGCTGCAGAGCCGGCGGTCAGGGATGTGCATTTTAGCTGTAACGTGGTTGCAAGTCGGCTGGTGCATTTCCTGGGTTCCTTCCGTGTCGCTGGGATGTGATATTTCATTGTTTCGGCCGTGTGCTGCGCTGAAGAGCGCTTTGCTGATCTTTTGGATGCCATTTTTCTTTTAATTACCTTGCCCTTTGTTACTTTGAGGCTGTGGCAAGACAAAAGAATAATAACAATAGTAGTAATAATAGTAATAGTAATAGCAATAGCAGTAGCAGTAGTAATAGTAAGTAATCGTAAGTAATGGTGATGGTAATGGTAATAGTATAGTAATAGTAATAGTAATAGTAATAGACAGGGCAGAGGATGGGAATGCGCATCGCTCGTGTCACATGAGCACAGATAATCTTGATGCTAGAGCAAAACATCCTTCTGAAGTGCTTCAAGAGAAGTTGTCCTGTATGTGCAAGCACCGTGCGTGTGTTTCTGCATGCACCCGCAGACAGGTGCTAAAGGAATGTTGCAGGCGGGAACAGTGCCACTCAGTTACCCAGGGACGGCGTGGGAGTGTCTGCGGAGACTCAGCTTAGGCTGGGAAGCGGTAGGAGCCAGAGTAAGCTCCAAACACTGAGGTCTATCAGGGTGTCTCCAAAAGGAAATAGCAGAAGCACCATTGCTTGGACTAGCTGCAGCTCAACTGGAAAAGGCAGTGGGTAATAATATATGGTATGGAAGGAATAATATTGTAGCAGCCAGGGGATGGATTAGATGAGTTAAAAGGTTTTTCCATTTTCTGACTTCTGTAATATCCTGTGCAAGGGATGATCTGAACTTCTTTTCCTTAATGAGCGCTCACATTATGAGTAATTTGATGGGGCCACCAGAGAAGTATTGGCAGCACATCCCAAGCCATACCATGTCTCTCCATCAGCCTTGGAAAGGATATTTATGTTAGCGAGTGCCAAAACTTGTTCTCAGACAACTCTTGCAAGAAAATTATTTACAAAAGGGCAAACGGGGGAAAAAAAGAGAAGCACAGAGCAATTTCCCCTCCCCCCCCCCCAGCATAACTTCTTCATTAAAGTGTTGCTGTCGCCAGTACTCTTCCCCTCCTCTTAAGTCCTCACAAATGAAACATCTCTTTCAGCCCTCTGCCTGCAAAACCGATGGTATTTGGTTTTTTATATAAACCCAACTCCTCTTTAATCAGGTTGCGCCGTGAACATGCGTCCCCATGTTGTAACTCCTGGGTTATTGGATCTGTATTTTACACCCGGTGTTTGCCTCAGGAGAGTGGGATTCTGCCTCCTTTCCTCACCTTTTATTTTTTGGCAGGGTTGCCCAAGCAGCCTGCAAAACCCTTTTGTAAGGGCAGGGCTAGGCAGCGCCTCAGAGCCCCAGCTCCCAGGGATGGGCTGATGCAGCAATGGAGCGGCGGCGCCCGGCCTCACCGGAGGGATGCAGGGATGCAGCATCTCGTCACATTGCATCCTTCGATGCATTTTTAACGTTACAAGACCGAGCACGCCTGTTGATTTTGCATTCATAGTTTGCAGTTCAATAGCTCTGGCAGCAGGAGGATTTATTAACAGTAATGCTATGAAAAAAATCTGACTGCGGGGATATTAAACTATTATAGTAAGTTGAAGAAATATTTTCTTTTGAAAGAGGAAAAGGCTGGCTTTGTCTGCGGCATGACCGTGTCATATGGACCGCGTTTTCTTGCTGCGCTGAAAAAGCAACGAGGAGTTTTAAATGCCAAAGCTCGCTCACACTTCAACAGCATTATCAGGCTGACTCAGTGCTCTCAGCCAAGAAAAGGCTGTGCAAACTTTGCACGGGCTTTTTACCTCCCGGCCTCGTAGATGCATTTCTAATAAAACAGCTTCCCTTTCGGTGTTTAGTGTTTCCTCCAACGTGCAAGGCAGTCCCGTGGGATAAACAGGATCGAGTTTGCAGCTTCCGAGTTGATTCCCGCCCCCCCCTACCCCAGCAGGTCACCTCGACTTGGCAACTTTTTACAGCCTTGCCTGCATATAAAGCAGGTCGCAGGAGCGGTCTATAAACCCACCGGTGCAGCCTGCGGAACAGGCGAGGGGGCTCCACGCTGCCTTTTATCGCTCCCGCTAAATCCGCCGGTGGCCGAGGAAGAAAGCAGGTTGCGATCTGTGGCTTCATGAAGAGCGATCCAGCCATTTTTTTGGGCTACTTTGCAAAGGCAGGAACTCCCGTTATTCTTTCGGAGGCCGGCATGTGTGAGGATCCAGGACTCGACTGCTATAAATTCAGGCTCTGTTCTTAGACTACACCATGCCCCGCTTTTGTGATGCAAATGGCAGGCACAAAGTGTCCCTTTGATAATGTGCAGTCAGGGGACAAAAAAAGCATTCACTGCAACAGTAAAACTAATTCATAAAGCTGAGAGACAATAGGAAGGCATTATGGATATTAAAAAAAATAATGAGAATTTCTCGTAGATCAACTTGATCACTAATGTGAAGAGTTCAAATGCAAGCCGGGGGGAGGGAGGGGCAGGGGAGGGATGCAAACGCTGCACCGCTGCCGTAGCGAACCCTCCACATCTCTGGGTAAAGCACGGATTTAGGGTTCGGCATAAAACCGCTGTGAGTTTATCCGTGGAGGGCTGGACCTCGGGCTTTATTCTGGTGACCGAGTGAGGTGTAGGCTGGGTGGCTCATCAGGAACAAGGAAGTGATAGCGTTGTGGTTTTTTCTTTTTATTTTGAGGTTAGAAGATGGGTAATAGACACTCCTGAGGGCATGAGTTTTGGGGAGGGGGCCGTTTCTCTTCGCCACCTACCATAGTTTAGCTCAAGGTCACCTCGCCTCGGTGTGTTACGCTGAGCTCTGGGGGAGGCAGAGGGCTGGAGGAAGGGGATGAAAGGACTTCCGAAATGGTTCTCCCGGCATGGGCAGCCAGGCGACGGCACTGCCGCGATAAGGGCGACACTGGACGCTTGCCATGACATCCTTACAGCGTAATGTGCCACCTTTTGCTTGAGGGTGGCTCCTGCCCCTGTGCTGTGGCAGGGCTGGTGCCCAGGCACCAGGAGCAGTGTGTAACCTGGGGCTGGGAAGGAACAGGTTTGCCTCCCATCATCCAGCAGGATTATTTTCCTATTTTTCTGCCACCATCATGATGCGCTGGTGGGCAAGGCGGAGAGAAGGGGGGTGTTACTGATAGCGGGGTTACAGATAAGATAAGGTCTGTCGCTGTCCTGGCATCCAGCATTTGCAGCCTAGGGTGGAACGTTTGAGGGAAGGAGTTCGTTCAGACAAGGGGTATCATTAAGAGACAAACTTGGACGCTTTCCATCTGTGTCTGCTGGAGGCTTTACCCATTGGCTGTAGTCAAAGGTGGTAAGAAAAAAAAAAAAGAAGTCTTATTGTTTGTTTTGCTAAAATGATCTCGGCCGCCTTAAAAAGGGGCTGTTATTAGGACTGCTGCTCTCTAAATACAATTCATAAAACAGTGACGAGAGAATATGATGGAAAGTTACATTTTTCTCTCTGTCACTTTGAATTCTTTGTTACTGCTAAAACGACTGCTCTGACTCATATTTTGCATAGTTATTTTTACCTTTTCAAATGTTCCTTAACTGTTCATACTACCCTGGGCAAATCCCCCAGGGATAATTTTCATTTGCATGCAGACTTTGATGGTGTTATTAAGCAATCACTTTCTGTACTAAGTCATTATTAAAAGTAATACCACAGAGCCTCAAAAACACATTAATGGTGCCAAACAATCCGCATTTCAGCGCTAGATTTATGGAAGGGAAAAAGCGCTAGGTCTCATACCATTTGGTGGATGCTGCTCTGTAGTGCTGTAGCAGCAGCAGGCATGATCAGAAAATATTGGAGCCAGATTCAGAGTCCTTATCTCTTGTCAGCCTTATTCTTTCAAATGTGGTGGGTTTATTTTTTTGTGTGTGGGGTTTTTTTTGTTTTGTTTTTTTTTTTAACCTGCCTGCTTCCTACTTTTTTTTCCCTTTGGATTTGCCCTTTTCCTTTGGCCTTGGCAAGAAAGCCTGTCTGTAGTCTTCCAGTATGCACAGGCTGGGCTGGTTCTGGGAAGGAGGGTCAGCCTTTCCATCTGTAATCACCGTTTTATGGCTTTCACTGGAGGTGTTAATGCAGATCAAATGGAAAACACTCCAGCCAGAGCGTTACAGCCTCTCGCGCTGCCCCGCGCACGGTCCCAATCGTTAATTCTGATTATAAGACCTAAAGGTAATTCTGTTTGCTCTCCTAATGCATTGCAGCTCTCCCGGTGGTCCAGCATCTCTTTTCTTCAATTCCCATCTTGATCAATTGTTTGCAAATAATTAAGCTTTTAAGAGATAATGGTAGGAGCTAATGTACACAACAAAGTGAAGGTCTCAAGTCACTGTTTATTGAACAGTGGTACAATTTGCTTTGATATCCCGAAGTGATCCAGAGTGAGAGGTGGACTTGCCAACCAGAGTCAGCACAGTCTTTTTGGACGCACACTTCCGTATATATTCATATATCTATATATTTAGATGTTTCATAGAATCGTAGAGTATCTGAAGTTGGAAGGGACCCATAAGGATCATCAAGTCCAAGTCCCTGCTCTTCACGGGCTTACCTAAAACTAAACCATTTGACTTCTATATATATTTATATATGTTTACATATATTTATATATTGTTATGTATATTTTGTACGTACACATGCAAATATAATATACATATATGTGCAAATACATATACACATATCTCTGCGCCTGTGTCTTTATCCCTTTAAACAACCATCAGAAAGCTTTTGGGAGGCACCTGTCGTTCTTGCACGGGTGAAATAAAGACCAACAAGCAACAGTTTCGACTGAATTTCCTATTTCTTGGTAAAATGGCAGTTCTCAGGGTTTCCCCATTTCTCTCTGTTGCAATGTGATGTCTGCCTTTGCCTGTAGCACAGGCCTTCCTAGCCCTGTGGGTGGGAATGCAACAAGGCTTTGAATGTTTTTATAGCAACCTAGCCTGTGGCATGCTGATTCTTTGTCAAGTCATTTTTTTTTTTATTATTTTTTTTTAGCCTACAAAGGAACAACTCGTACAACCCACAGAAAGCTTATATAATAAGGATAGCCAGCATTTAAGATTATTTTAAACCACACCAAATCATAGTTAAAAGCCTGCCGCATTGTGAACCTTTAGCTAAGAGGGATTAGCTACGTGAAGTCCCAGGCTGTCTTGTGATTATGGCAATTACAGATTTATCATGAAATTAAAAGTTTATGCTGTGCTAGGATATGAAGAAAAAAAAAAATAAAATCAGATGACCCTAAAGTTACCACAGTTTGAGGAGTTTGGGGTTTGGGACTTTTAAAGCAATGATTTTTACAGTGACTGTATTATTCTGATGGCTAATTTTATCCAGTCTTGTCTATTTGGAAAAAAGTCCAGAACAATTGAAAATTGCTTAATGGAGACAGAGTTCTCAATTCCAATAGCTAGAGGCTGTCTAGTAATTATTGCTTGCTGCATGAAATTAGACACAGTTTGTTCAATTACTTAAAATTAGATCACATGTAAGGTGGCAAAGTGAAATAAGAAAAAAAAAGAATAATTTTTTCCTCGCTTGATAGCAAAGTAATGAAATGGGAAGTAAACTATACAGATGAGAATGTTACAAATGATTTCTGTAGGGTTTTTTGGTTTTAAGAGAAGCAAAACGTTATGTTCGGATAGATGGACGTAAGTCAAGTACCACTGTTTGTTGTTGATGCGCGTGCATATAAGGCAGACAATGAAATTCATGCTATATTTTCGCATGTGCAAAATGCAAATTACCCATAAAGACAAGAAGTCAAATCCCCTCCCCTGTCCCGTGTCTTTACTTCACAGTTCTGGGGCTCTTTCACGCGCATGCAGAAAACACTGCAGGGTAGTTTACAGGTGTACAGGTTACCTGTGGGCTTACTGTCAAGAAATCAGATTTTTTAAAAGAATGGGAAATTCCCCACCATTCTGGGGTGCAAAACCTGTATCTTTTGGTGGTGATGGCCACGGGCTTTGAGACGGGCGTGCTGGGCCGAGGGAAGTTGCCTGTGTTACAACAAAAATTGCTGTTTGGTAAAGCGAGGTGATGCAGGCGTGGGACATTGCCATTAGATGTCAGATTATGCTGTTTACAAGAATATATAAAATCTGCTAAATAGTTACGATACCAATAAGATTGTGGAATTTTACGAGGTTTTAAATTCTTACGCTTTACAAGGTTTCAGCTTACATCTCATGTAATATTACACCAAAGAGTAGGTCCAAAGAGTATGGGAATGTTTTTTGGGGAAAAAAGGGGATGGGTGTATAACAGCAAATGCTTTGTGACACCCAGCTGCTAAATGGGGTGTTGGGGTAGGTCTAACCAGTTACATCAAATTAGCTTTATTGAAAATGTTACCAAGTACCTTGCAGCAGACCAGGTCTGAATATGATGGGTGTCTGGGTCAGGAGCCAAGCCAGACCCTCAAAACAGGGTTTTTCCTGGGAATTGTTATGTTGGCAATATTTGGCTGTTGCCTTTTTACATGGAGGAAAAGAACAGAAATGCCATTTCTAAATTTCAAACTTGGCTGTGGTTTTTGCTGTTGATTTATTAAGCAGTCGGTATTCAGGCAGAAGCAAATTTTCTGAGAAAGCAATCAAGTTCTCACAAGAAACTTAACTTATGATTGAATTTTAACATTATCTTCAATTAAACCAGTATTTATTTTCTGTCTCTTAGGATTAGTGCAGCACAGCTATGTTAATGTCAGGCAAAAATGTGCTGATCGTTGACCTTGCGTTGGCCTGTGTTCAAAACCGGGGCGTTTGTTTATGTTCAGGATGCTGATCTTATTTGCAAATTATTTTGGGGCACTGGCAAGATTTGTCTTCACTATCTCAGAAAACATCAGTGTGTTTTAGTTTTACAGAGAAGTGCTTTATCGCATTCTTTATTGTTCTGTGAAATGCAGGGGGGGGGGGGCGGGGGGGGAAGGTGATTTGACTCTAATCGGTCATTTGAGACAAGTGCAAAAACTTTCAGCTAATGCAACAAATATCCTTCTTGAGTATCAAGGTACTGCCAGTATCCTGAGCAGTTATTTCTCCACTTCACTAATCTTTATAATTGGCTTGTCTTTTACTGCCATTAATTAAGTGATGTAGTAGCCCATTAATAATTATAAAAGAGTGACACACCTCAGCATTTTCACCTTTCAATAATAGATGTCCCGCTTCTGCTTGTTTTTTTTTCTTCTTTTTCTTAATTTAAGATAAAAAGTAGGCCAAAAAAAAAAGAGCATTGTTTTAAATGTTTATATTTATTTTGGTGTCTTGTAGCACCCTTACCCTTCAGAAGAACAGAAAAAGCAGTTGGCACAAGACACAGGGCTCACTATACTTCAAGTGAACAATTGGTAAGTAATTTTCCTCAGTGTTTCTATGCGGCCGCTGGCACCCTCCGGCTAACGCTTTGCATTTTTGAGGACACACCTCGCCCTTCTCTGCTCCCCCCCCCTCCCCCAGCAGTTTATTGATGCAAAAGGGATGTAGCCGGGTGCGCAGTTTCGGTTACGGGAATGAGGAGGTTTGCTACCACGGAAAAGAAGCCGTGTGTGTTTTCCTGTTGCTTGGGCAGGTTTCGGTGTGTTCCCATCTGGGTACCGGTCCTCCTCCTGACTGTGGATGCGTCTTCTGCCCTAGAAGCCACATCCATGAGGAGGGTGGCGGGCTTGGAAGAGCTTTAGGTGTTGGGTGGAAAGGAGGGGGCAGGTGGGCGCCGTCCCTGTGGAGCGTGTGGTTACGTTGGGATGCTGCCATGCTTGGTTTAATGTTGTTGGGGGGGGGGGGGTGTCTTTTTGACTGACATCCTTCTGCCTCTTTACCAGTTTGTTTTAAAAGTCCAGTTTTTGAAAGTTTGGGTAAACTTTGAGGACAGCCTGGCTGTTTGCTGCTGAAGTATGGTGTGGAGCGGTCTTACTTACTGCAGCTAAGGGGTGCTGGAGCCCCCGATCTGTTTGTGGTAGTGATTTCTTTGAAGGAAAGGGGGATCCGTGGTGTTTCTGCAGTGGATTTTGGGTTGCTAACTGTCTGGGACATGGAGAAGGCAACCGGTGAGAATTCCTGGTGACTGAAGTATAAAAACACAACAGCAAACCCCATAAAAAAAACCCCAAAATCTGATTTATTGCCCTTTGTTACTGCATCGAAATGCAGGTTTCTCCCACTATCCCAGAACAAGTGTCATATTTGAAGTGTATTGCAATCTAATACCTTGTAAAACTAAGTGTATCTAATTAATTGTCCTAATATTTTTAGATTAGTGTTTATGATGGGAAACCTTATCCTCTTTGAAGTAATACCCAGAAAATGGCCAAGGCAAACAGCGAGCCTGCCGGGGAAAGGGGAGGGAGGAATGCCAGTTTGCAGACAAAAGTATTTTTTTTCCCCTACAATAAGTGTCAGAGATTAATATTACTGAAGCTCTGATTACATGGCCTAATCCATTTTAGTGAATAAATTTGCTCTTGATGTCCATTGCACCTACATTAACAAACCCTCCTCTCTTTGAGGGAGTAGGAGCCTATGGGAGAGATTTCAGATATATTAAACCCCATTACAGAAAATGTAATTTCTGTCAATATAATCCCATGTATTCTTCAATTTAGTACTTTAGAGATAACAAGCTACTTACAATATATTTGCCTTTGGAGGATTAATTTACAAAGTGCACTATCTGGGAGACGCAGGCAGGCTCACATAAGCATAGCTTGTAAGGGTTATCAATTTCTGTGACCCCACAGCAGCCCTGGGAGATCAATTTTTTGAAGCCCTTTAAGACACTGAATAAAGGAAAATACCAAATACTTAGTGGGTGTGAAGTATGCTTCCGAGATACTTACTTTAAAATGGAGGAATAAAAGGCACTAAACATAAAATATGTGTTAGAAGGAAATGTAACCCACAGTATTTTGGCTCAGCCAGAAGAAATGACTGTTTCCTTCAGCTTTACGTCCTCCAGCCTTCACCCAGGCGATCCCCTGGGGGATGTGGTTGTCCTTCAGATAGGCACTTTGGCCGGTTGAGAAGCTCCGTGTGTTGGTCAGGGGTCTTTTTTAACCTGAAGCAAGTGTGTGCTGCTCCAGAGGGGCTCGGGAGCGTAGGGTTTGGCACCCGCAGGCACGTCGGCTGAGGATGCTCCACCAAAGACGTTTGTCAGGATGATGGACGTGGGATGCTTTGAACTAAAGCTGGTGGAATTTCTCCCCGAGTGACTTCTCGGGGTGTTTTTCAGTACCCGTCTTGGCTCAGATTTGAGGAGTTTTCACTTTGGCATGGTGTCAGATGTGTTTTTATACGTTCCTTATGTGCAACGAAAAAAAAGCCGGTCAAAATACATTATAAGTGAAGTCTTGTGGATGTAGGGCAGGCTTCCTCTGCTTGAGCTCGTTTGGTAATTCTGCCGTAGTGTTACAATTGTATAAATTATTGAGGCAATCCCCCTTCCCTCCCCAGCCGCATGAAGATTTAACACCGTAGAGACAGTGGCAGCTCGCTTCAATCACGGGTGGTGGGCAGAGATGCCAAGATGTGGTGGCTCAGCCCCTGCTTTTTGTGATGGATGCTGAGAAACCAGGCGGCTGCAGCCGAGCGTGCGGGTTGCGCACAGACACGCGCGTCCTGGGGAAACATCCAGCCACGGGGTGACCAAATCCCAAATACTGGGGGCTGTGGGGCAGCCCTCCCCCAGCCTTTTGCGGAATCCCTTTTCTTCTAAGGCGGTTTGCAGGAGAAGAAACTCTTCTGGCCTAGATTGTTTGCTGCAGGGAAGAGCTAACATCTCGTTTCTGGTGAGCTTTGCCTTAATTCAGCGGGCTCATAAGTCATTCAGCCACGACTTGCAAAAAATTTTGCCTTCCTCCTTAGATTCTTCCAAACTTGTTAACACACATGTACATTTTTGTATTAATGATGAGTCATTGTAAATCACTGTTGCAGAGATTAAATAAAATGCTGAAGGGCAGGCTGGGTGCAGATCAGTCATAAATTATTGGCAGCAACACAGCATGTGGGAATACATGAAATGTGCATGAAAAACATAAACTCATGTCTGGTAGCATGGTCGTTAGCCCAGACTGGGAATGCTGGATTTTCTGGATGGAATTAGAAGTTTGCCACAGAGCAGTCAGTGAAGAGAGCATTTGTTTTCTGCAGATTGAAAGCATTTGAACAATTTTTTTTGTCATATTTTGAATGCCTTTACCGTATGTGCTAGTTGCATACTTCAGTCCTCTGCCATAATGAAAAAAATGGTGCTTTTCACACGCAGCCTGCCCGGTGTTCGGGCTCCCCGGGCTGATGCACACAACTCCCATTGATGGTGGAGGAGTCACAGGAATGGGGTGATGATGTGAGACGTGCCAGAAAATGGATCTGTGGTAGGGCATGTCTTTAAAAATACCACAGTTTTAACTCGACCCTTTTCCTTGGGTAGTTTTTATTTTTTTAAACTAATGAAATAATCCTCACGGAGGATTTTTCTCCCTGCCCGCCCCCCCCCTTTTTTTTTTTTTCTTTTTTCCCCATGTGCGATGATTTTGCTTGGGAATCACCAGCATTTCCTTTTAGGACTGTCCTTTTGTCACAGGCAGTTGTGGGAAGAGAGAGCCCATTCCCTGCTGAAAAAAAAAATAATTAAAAAAAAAATCTAAAAAAAAGATGGCAGGTAGAAAGGTAGCAGAATTCAAGGTGTGGTTGGTCTAAACGAACCCGTGAGGTCCCTGTGCCTCGCTAGTCGTTGAGCCCCTCAGCAGCTCAGGGTTGGAAGCATGGGAACGTGAACTTAGGAGGGATGCTTGTATGGTCTTGACAGTGTTGCTTATATGGACGTGGAAGGGACCAGACCAAGTCCAGGTTAATAAGGTGCTTTTCCCTGGTGATGAAAACAGGGATTGAAATATCCAGGAGGTGCGATCCAATCACTTCGTACCTCAGCTGAGAGCCAGCCAGGCTATATTGAACAATCTATACAGTTTTCTTGTTTACTACATCCCCAGCTGAACCTCTTCCCATTAAGAACTAATGGTAAATAATTACTGCTGGTACTCTACGGAGAAAAGAGAGCAATTCTCATCAGGGGCTACATTATGTGTCAGATGCTTGTTTATGTTTTAGGAAAGTCTAGGTACACACAGATAAATGTCTGTATATTTGTAGAATAATGTGCCTGTATAACTTCCCTCTATGTGCATATCTATATGTGACTCTCTTTAAGCAGAGTTGCATACAACTGCATTAAAATGATCTTTCTTATAAAAAAAAAAAAATTATGTTTGAAAATTCATATCTTTAAAGCTCCAGCCTTTTATTAGATGTTTCCATTCTGCTTTTTCCAAAATACCCTTGTGCTATCTAGGGCATGGACCAGACAATGATGGAGCAGCTAGTCAATATTTTATCTTACCCTCATTCTTCAGTGCCTCGTTTGTTGAGCTGTATTCAAAGCGTGCTTGAAGATGGAATTAATAATTACTGCTGGGCTTTCCTATGGCGCTGGCGGCTGAAATACCCAAGTCCTCCCCTGACCTCTGCTTGCCTGTGTGCATCTGGGGTTGTGGGTCTACATGATGCTTTTGCAGTTACCTTGCAGCGAGAGAGTAGCGTTGTGCTGGTTCACAGGTGATGAGTGAGGCTCGGGAGAGTCCAGGTCCACCACAGCCACTGGTGGTGGGTTGGTCTGGGACGGTGGGATGACTCGAAACAACAGCGTTTCCCACATCTAAGGTCTGACGACCACCAAAACTCCCAAGTTTCAGTGGAAGCTCCAAGTTTGGAGTGTCTCAGTGTCTTACATTGCCAGCCCTCAGCGCTGGGTGTGGAGGAAAGATGTGGAGATCGGTCACTGCTGGTGAAAAGTTTGGGCTTGATGGTTTACTCGGCAGTTCCCGAAGCGCCCAAGGCAGCATCAGAGCTGAATCCTCTTCTCCGGTGCAGTGTTCACCTGCTTCAACCAGGACTGCTTTGCTTTTCTTGCTGCTTGCTGCATTATTTGTTCAACTTTGACGAAGTTTATTTCCTGTAGAAATCAAATTTTCTACATTGTAGAGACTAGCCTGTTGTTAAAACAGACGGGTCGTCACTGGGGCGGCTGAGGCACTGGGCCCTGTTGGAATTTGTGCCATGAGCTGGTAATGGAGCTGTTGGCATATAAAGGAGATTAAAGAATAGGGCGCAAGCAGCTCTAATAATACAGTTTCCTAACTCTTGAGTTCTTGATTTTATGACCTTGGCCTCTTTAAATTTCAACTTTGTGTATAATTTCCTAGGCTTTCAAAAAAAAACCCCAAACCCAACAACCCCCAACCAAACACATGGGAAAAAAACATCGAATAATATACATTTCCTTAATATTTTCCTTGGAGACAGCTGAAGTTATTGTTGCTGAACCTTTATAAAAAAGAAATTTTAAAAGGGCTCCAAGACCAGCCAGGTGATGAGTGTGTGATGGGTTTGCCATAGGAAGAGCAGACCACCCTGCTGTACCTGGCACAGCCAGGACATAGACAAGCAGAAATTCTTTATTACTCTTTCAGCCCCATCACAATTCCCCTCCAGCAGGACATTTTCTCCTGTCTGTTTGCTCGTGGCTGAGGGTGGTGGTGGAGCTTTGCTGCGGGAGGTGCACGGGGCAGGGGATGAAGCTCCGTGCCACAGCACAGGCAGGCAGGGTGGCACAGCGGGGATGGGAGGGTTTTGTACTCCTCCTGGGGGATAGCTCCCCAGCACCCAGCCAGGGGGTCCTTCCCATCTGCTCCTGGTCCTGCCTGGCCTGGCTTGCAGATGGCGGGGTTACAGGTGGAGCAGATGGGGCAGGTGGGGAGGGTACGGATGGGGGGCACGGGGGGAGCTGCTGATGGGGCAGATGGGACATGCAGATGGAGGGATGCAGATGGGGACAGATGCTGATGGGGCAGATGGAGGGGCGCAGGTGAGGGGATGCTGCTGGAGCAGGTGGGGGGATGCAGGTGGGGCAGATGCAGAAAGCCCCTGCCCACCCCTCCGCAGAGGCGCAGGAGGAGGAGGAGCGGCTGTGTGGTTCTCCACCCTGCCACCTCTTGGAAAAACAGTCCCAGGGCCCTGTTTTCCCACTGTGATTCTCTTATCGTAGCGTGCCCGGGATTTGGTGCATCTAAAGCACACCCCACTCTCCCCCAAATCCAAGTGATGTTGTTGTGTGGTGATTCCTGTGTGCTGAGCCCCACATCAGCCCCTTGGAGGGGATGGAAGGTTCCTTCGTGGGGCTGGGCGTTAAGTGTCAGCATCACCTTCGCTCAGTTCCTTTGCTGAGGGCGATCCTCACCCCGTGCAGAAGGCCAGCACATGACCACTGCACCACTTCAGTCCCACTTCAGCACTATTTTTAGGGTGTAAGTGGGGGAGGGAGCACAGCAAAAGCAGGTGCTGGTCCTATATGCAGGGGGTGGGTTTTTACCCCCGCTGCCTACCAAAGCACGGGCTACAATAAAGCAGCCAGATACTCGGTTTGCCACTTTGCAGAGCACGTCGCGTGCAGGGATTTGTAGTCCTAGGCGAGGAAAATACAGGCTTGTTTTCAGATGTATCTATTACTGCTTTTGTTGCAGTAAACAGATTAAAAGAGAAAAGGTCAAGATGCAATTTGAATCTGTGTAAGAACATAACAAATACTTTTCTCAGTAATCAGATACAGTAAATACAAGTACTTATTTACTTGTAAATGTTAAAACATTCACAAATTATCCTCTCAACTTCGGTAATACAAACTTAACCCTCAGATTTTGGAAACTATTTACTTTTCTTCTCTATGTGATTCAAGAATACGTGTGCAGGTGTTATTTAAACACAGTTTTGTTAATGGGGAAGCCATGCGAGAGCAGGAGAAAATAGAAATAAGAAAGAATATATGCTTCAAGTTTAACGAATACATATTGTTTGTTATTCCAGAGTAAAATAAGACAGTAGGTGTTTGCAACATGAAAATCACACGCCCCCAAAAAACCCCACAAAACCCCAGGAAAACTATTAAAAAAAGGATCTTGCTTGGTGAACTGTTGCACCGTTTGAGCAATTCGGAATATGTGTGGTAAATTAGCTGTTCTAAATGTACCATGTGCCGAGCTTTTCAAGCAGATTTTTACATTTATGTTTTCACTAAGTCTTAGCTAATTGTTATGCCTTTCACCTTGAATGCCAATTGTAATAATAATATTACATCTGTAGTCTATTTCTCTGTTCTTAAATTACAGCAATCAGGAATACTCACTAGGTAAAATCCTGTATAGTTACTCATAAGAAAATATTGAAATCAGATGAAAAAATGTTTAGCTTGCATATTGCCTTAGACAGCCCTGGAGAGCTGCCAGGCAGCCAAGGTATTATTAGAAAAGCTGAGCAAATAGCTTACAGGAGGAAGAGTTGTGAATCTAGAGCCATCAGGTGCCATCGTATCACTGGATTTTAGGGTGGTATTTTTTTTCGTTCGGTAAATCCATTTAAAAATGCAGCGCAGTGATGTAAACGTGCGGGGTTTGGTTTCAGCGTGCGGGATGAAGGTGGCGATGCAGCTTGGCACGGAGCACACGCAGATTTCCAAAAAGGGCAGGGGCTCGGAGGAGGTGGATGAAGAGGGGGTTGGGGGAAGGGCTCCCCTTGGCTTCTGGGGCTCTTAAGCTGAAAGAGGGTCAATTTACATCAGGTATAAGGAAGAAATTCTTCACTGTGAGGGTGGCAGGGAGCTGGCCCATGCTGCCCAGAGCAGCTGTGGGTGCCCCATCCCTGGCAGTGTCCAAGGCCAGGCTGGACAGGGCTGGGAGCAACCTGGGATGGGGGGAGGTGTCCCTGCCCAGGGCAGGGGGTTGGAGCTAGATGGTCTTTAAGGTCCCTTCCAACCCAAACCATTCAATGATTCTATGACTTCAAGTGGAGCATAGGAAGGGCTTTTGCCCTGGAGAGCCCAGAGACCCTGGGTTTCTTGCTCAGTCTAGCCTCAGCAGTCTCCTTGCATCCCAAACTGCCCCAAAGCAGGGCTCACCCTGCCCACAAGTGCCAGGGGAGGATATTTCCCCTAACCATCACTCCGACAGCCCCCAGATTCGGGCTGGGGAAAGCCAGCAGAGGAAACACCATTTATTTCAAATGCGGAATCGTTTTGCACAAACTAACAGACTAATTAGTGGCGTCCTGAGCACTGAGCAAGTAGAATAACTGGTGTTATTTTATTCACACAGATGCTTTTTTGAGGGAGAAAGATTGGTTCCCACTGCAGAGCATCGCGTGATGCAAACAGGGTTTACCTGCCAATAGTCTTGACTAACACAAGGTGCTCAGCGCTTGAGCAGTTAATACGCAGCCAAAACCCCCCCTGTTTTCCCTCAGTTCCTCGGGCCTTCCATCCTCTTCTGGGGTATTTTTGTACCTGACGAACTTTTTTTTGTCAGTGCATTAATATTCTGTAACGAATGCGCTGTCAGGTGTCAGGGAAATAAGATGAAACAGCATTGTGCAAACATTCGCCCCTTGCTCTTTTCTCCACTCCTGCCCTAGCTTTGCTCTGCAGGATCAGGGGTCAGAAGGCTTTGTTTGCTACTTTTTGTTTAAAAAGGCTGAGATTCAGGTGTGCACTGTCTCAAAACAAGAGTCTGGCTTTAAAAAAACCCATCCAGGATGCTATTGTATTGTGGAAATGCTGCTTTGTAAGCAAGGGGAGTACTCTGCACCATCTTCTGCAAATACAGTTCTCGGGGCTTGGTTTCTTTTTAGTGCAAGAGATGCTTCTGTCAGGAAAAATACCCTCAATATAAAAAAAAATAATTAATGAAATAAAAATACGTACCCTCAACACACCTAAAAAAAAAAAAAAAGAGGGAAGGGGAGAGTAATGGTTTGTCACTGCTTTGCAAGTCAGGTTTTGGTCTATTCTTGTCATAGCTATCTGAAGTGTGTTTACATATAGTTTGCCTTTCTGGTATTTTGTGCTTGCACAGACCTGATCTCCACCTATTTTGTGTCAACAGTTGCTGAGATTGGTGTAGAGCTATTAACCCTTGCAAACTGAAACACCAGCAGGCGGAGGAAGGTGCCCTCAGAGACCCTCTCTCGCACTTACATCAGGCACTCGCTCCGGGCTGCACCTGCATAAAACAAACCGTCTGGTTAAAAAGTCAGCTTGAAATATTAAAAACGGGGCAGATGTTGCCTCCTTCTTGGCTAAAGCAATTTTCTCTTCTCAAAAATGAAACACAGCCAGAGGCGCAGGGTGAGGACGTGCTTTTGAGGGCGTGTGTTTTGCCCTGCCTGCCCTGCAATGATTTCGGTGTAAATGATGTATGGCTGGCGATGGTAACGAGGCTTCTGCCTTCTCTTTTACTTTTTTGGAAAAAGAAAAGAAACGGCAGCAGATGCTGCTGAAAAAAAATATTACTTCCGCACTTCTTCAGCAAAATCTAGGTCATGTAACAGTTTCACGGGTTGTTATTTTCTCCCCCTGCCCAGGCGCTGTAGTCCTTGTGGCTTTTTTGGCTAATGATAAAGGCAGTAGCTATTGCTCCTTTTTAATTCAGATTTATCCCAGAGATCGCTGACTTCTCACCTGGCTTATAAAGGTGGTTTGTAACATCTGGGGGCTGATCCCTGAGCTTTCTGCATCCCATCTCACAAAATTCTTTTTATCTTTGACATTCCTCTGACCTCGCCCTGTGTATTTTGTTTGCATTGTTTTCTGAGGATGTCTTTTCTGCTGCCCTGAATAAAATGCTGTCAGGAGCAGGATTATAAGCAAAATGAATTACTTCACTTAATGGGAAATTATGTTTAGATAAAGTAGATTACAAAGTAGGTTATTAGTAGTGGTTAGAAAACAATGTTTTGAAGTAGGATGTCTTGGGGGGGAGTTTGTGCAGAAGCATGGGGCTGTTTTTCAGGTTGGCTGTGACTCAGACTTGTATCTTTTGTGGTTGCTGGGGGGGAGAAAAAAGGGAAAAAAAAAAGTCAAACCAGTTTTGCAGGTGCCCACATCAGACGAAATACACCAACATGCTCATGTTTGTTGCCTCGGTAGTGGTGGGGAGGATGCAACCACAGGAATCGCAGCTTCCCTGCTCTGCGCTGAGCGCGTGTCTCAGGGTATGGACTGGAGCGATGTCCAAGGGTATTTCATGGACAAATCACAGGTTTCATGTAGGGGTTCATTATGTTTTTAATTTGGGGGCTGTGGTGGTGTTTTCCCCCAAAGACACTTGTCAGGGCTTTTGGTGTGGCCACCCTGGCTTTGTTTCTCCTTGCCCACGGGCTGGAGGAGCCGGCGTGGGGTGACAGGGTACCGAGTTACTCCGTATTCCTTAAGTGGCCTTCTGGAGGCGAGGAGGGCGAGGGGATCCATCCAGGAGGGAAGACAGATCCTTTCTGGCATCCTTGAGTGAGTGGGAACGCACTTAAACCAGCAGGCAGATGTGGGAGCAGCCTCTTCTGCTTTCGCTTGGGCAGGAGAGCCAGGCAGGGCTTCCATCCCCCACGCCACGTGCGCTACGGGTGGGAGCCAACAGGGAAAAACCTGTTTGTGCAAGGCTCCTCGGCTGATGTAGGAAAAAGCCTTGGATCCCAAAGGAGGACCCCTGCGTTTAGACCACTCGTGTGGCAGGAGGAAGCTCAGAGATCACACGGGCACCTCTCCCAAGCATGTTCTCAGCCATGCCCAGTGTGATCCCTGCCGTCGCGCGGGGCTCGGGTTGTTGGTTTGAAGCCGAAGAGGAGCTGCTGGGTCGCACTGGTGACGTGCGCCGGACAGGACCTGAGCTGCCGAGTCCAGGTGTGCTCTCCTGGAGGTGCAGGTGGCAAGTTGAGGTTCAGACCCTGCTCGGAGCTGGGAGCAAACAGGGAGCTGGGAGCCGCGCACGGGGTCTGGGCTGCTCTCCAAGCCTGCGGAGAGTCTGCGCACCCTCTGCCGCGGGCGGCGGGGGTTTGTGGCATGGTCTGCCCCGTCACCCCATACACCGCTGTCCCAGCGAAGGCAGCGGGCTGTGTGGCACCGGGAGAAACCGTTCTGCAGGGGAAAAGTGGCTGCACAGCACCAGCCCTTGGGCAGGGAGAGCATTTCTGTGGGAGGCACGAGTTTGGCAGTGTGTTGCATACCCAACCATACGGGGCCAATCCTGTCCTGGGCGGGAGCTAGAGCAGCCTTTGTGCTGCTCAACTAGAAGAATCTTGCCATATTCCTTAAAGGCTAATTGTGGCACACGGAGATCAGCGGCATACAGCTGCGCTGGGATTTGGGAGCAGGGAAGAGACGGGAGGTCAGCTCCACTGGCGCTTTGCCATGTAAAGATTTCCCCTTACATCATCTGGCTGCCGAGGGCGAGTTTACATCTGCTTTGCACCCCGAGGGAGTTGCGGTGTCAGGGAATGAGGTTGCTGCGAGCCCTCCCCGGCGCTGCCAGGACCTGCGGCACGGCCTCTGCTCCGGCTCCCTGGCATCGGCGGGAGACACTGGGATGCCAGAGCTGCCTGTTCACCAGAGACTCGCTGAGCTTTTTGGAGTGGGATTTGCAGAGGGGAGGGGTGGAAGAGGAGGAGGAGAGCGTACCAGAAAGGCCAACATCAGCTCGCCCGGGCTGTGGGAGGGCGCTGGAGATGGGCAGAGCAGGAGGTGCATCCCCAGGGAGCCCTTCCCCGGGCACACCGGCTCGTCACTTCTCCTGAGCCAGTTCCTCGCGTGTTTTTCATTCAGAACTAATCAAATAAATACAAATAGGCTTTAGCTCCCCTCCTGCTGCAGAACAGGGACAGTTCTGCAAGACGAGGGAAGCGTCTCCTCCCCAGCTTTCTTCTAGAGAGACCTATCGAGCAACCACTGGCCGTCAGCCCCGCGCAGAGGTGGGGCTGGGGGCAGAGCAGGGCCAGGAGCGTGTGGGACCTCCCTCATGGAAGGCCACCGGCCATCCCTCCGGAGCCACCGCCGGGCTCGCTGCCACCCCGAGGAGGTCACCACAGCCCCGTGGTGTCCCTGGCAGGTGGTGGCCCCCCAGTCTCGCCTGTTTATTTGGAGGCAGGGTGCATCCCACAGTGACCGGGGAGGGACGCGTGGCACGGGGCAGGAGGGGAAGCCGGGCTTGAGGGCTCAGGAGAAGAGCAGGAGGTGACCAAGGGTAGAGCCGTTGGGCCGACCAAAATGTAGGGCATGGCCGGCTCCCTCCAGGAGCGCTTACCTGAGCCCGTCGCCCTGCTTGCTATTTCTGCGCTCGCCCTGCTCGCTGCATTAGCAGGGCTGGCTGGCGAGAGGTTCGATAGCACTCTCCTGCTTGAAAGCAACTTTTCTGAATGCACAACGTGAATCCGTCGGTGGGGTCACATAGTAATGCTTGAAGTCAGAAGCTATTTTTAAAACTAAATTGGAGAACCACACATGGCTCTCATTAGTGCTTTACATCAAATTTGTCAGCTAATTAGTGGTTTTTCATCACTAGTTTTTTGCGTAGTATTTTATTTGTTTTCTCTTCAATATTGTCTTGCGACACCCCCGGCCCTATGTACAGTCCCTGGCGCTGGTGCTGCCGGAGGAGGAAGGAGGGAGAGGAGAGCTTTCAGGAGACCTTCCCGATCCTCCTGACGGGTGGACTGGCTGCGTTTGGAGCATATTCCAATATTACGTGTCTGGAGTGGGCAGTTAGCAGCCCCGTGTACTCTCTTCCCTCCCTACCTCCATTTAGTGTTGTAAATGATGTATTGCAGTCCTAAACTGTCTTCGGTTCGGAGGAGGAGAAGGAGAAACCAAGAAAAGTTGCCAAACATGACTTCATAAGGTTTGACTTTAAATTGAACAAAGTTTCTCGAGTATCTTGGATTTTTTTTTTTTTTTCTTTCTTTACAAATAAAGGGAGCACAGAGAGCATGGATTGCTAATGACTGGTAGTTACGGGTCATTAAGCTCACTAACTGACTTCAGGATCAGAACTTTCTAATAACAGCAGTAAGCACTCTTTTAACATTTATTTCTCATTTTAGGGATGGGGAGATGTGATTACCATTCAGAAGTCTGCCGTTATTTTTTTGGTTCATAATTGCAGAGGGAGCTTGCTACTTTTAAGGCTGTTTTTAAAACACTTGAAAGTACTCGGGGAAATAATTTCTACAGGTTTTTTTTTTTTTTTTTCTTTTCTTTAACTGACTCCTTTAAAAAGCTCTGGAAAACAAATACACAGGAAAATATGAAAATATGTTAAAATAAGGCATAAAGCAGTTACTGAAGTGTAATAATCCCCGTTTATAACACACTTTCCATTTAAATTGTTTTTATTAGAGATAAACCTGTTAAGTGTTGAGGAATTAAGTGCTGAATAGAGAAGGTTGTTTCACTGCTGTATAAATGAAGGATCCGGGTATGCAGCAAAGAGCACGGCTGGTTTTACAAGTGAATTATTTGCCAGTTTGAAGGGCTCTGGTTCCTTTGGCCTCTGTTATAAAAATGATGATTTTTTTGTTGTCAGGGGGGATACTGTTTTTTTCAGAGGGGCAATAGAGAGTTTAGCACCGGGGTTTGTAGGTACCATGGGCTTTCTCGTTGTCTTTACGCCTGGTTTGCTAGAAGGAGCTCAAGGAGAAAATGAGGCAGAGAGATTTTCGGGAATTTCTTGGCACTGATGGTGATACACAGACTTCTTGCGCTTTGGGGCAATATTGAGAGGGAGCAGCCTGCAACTGCAAGTACCAGAAGTCAGTAATGGTGTGAAACTCCCCTCATGTGGGAGGGCTGGGGGGAGAGAAAAATTCATTATACCGCTGAAGTCTCAGCATCTCCTTTGAATTTCATTGAAAGACTGCAAATTGGAAGTCCCCACGATCGCTCTGTGGATTCTTGAGCAAAGGTGACTTTGGAAATTCGTGGCAGCGGAGGAAGGTCTTGTTTTATTCACTCAACAGAAGTGAAATACAAGGGGAAGGGAGAAAGAACAGATCTGTGCAGAAAATGTCACTTGGGCTGTAACCTGAGCCTTCGCGAGCTGTGCCTTTTGGGGGGTTTGGTGACCCTCCGAAACTCCTTGCTCTCTGGCTGCTATTATTGTAGCCAATTTCCAACTAAAATAAGTCTTTTGTCATCACCAGCCTTGCTGCCTCTTGCTGAGAAGAAACAAAACTTGTGCGTGGCAGCGAGGGCGGCCAGGCTGAAGGTCAGGGTGCAGGGGCGGATTGCTGCGTCCCCGGGGCCGGGGCTGGAGCTCGCTCCTGGGACCGGCCGCGCACCAAGTGGGGAGGCTGCCGGTGACCTCTGGAGACAGAGCCCGGGCAAGAAGCCTAAGAGAAAACATCCTAGTAAAATGCAAATTGGAGAAAAGAGGGTTTCCCCCTCCTCTTTACGGTTAGGCAGGTGGAATAGCTGGGGGTTTCTTGCCTTTCGGGACAGGGCGGAAAGCACAGTCTCGTGTATCCGAAAGGGCGAGGAAAAGTTAGCTGGAAAAAAATAATAAATACTTTAAACTTCTGTGTTTGCCCAACTGTTCAGATGTTTCCTCTATGCCAGATCCTTCCCCTTGGGAAAAAAAAAAAAAAAAAGAAAGAAAAAAGGAAAAAAACCCAACCCAGAGCATTGCTCTGCGGAGTGCTCAGCCTTCCTTGGGCTGGGAGATGGGGACAACTCATACCCTGAGGGACCTCATGTTGTTTGTGCCACTATTGATTCTGCTCTGTGGGGGAAAAAAAACCCAAAACAAAAAATCCCTTTCCACATCAGAGCAAAGGTACCAATGCACAGAGCACTGGTAGGGGGAAAAATACTTCATGTCAGTCTCCGAGCCTGTGCATCAGTAAGGCTAGGCGGCTGTCTTAATGATTAAGTTCTGTGCTGAGTCTTTATTTTGATAATACTCCGTCTGAGTAGCACTTAATACGCAAATGATTTTTTAGGTCCTCGTTCCTCTGAACTTTTAAAAATTAGGGTGATTTGCAGTTTCTTTCTCTTAAGATAAGTTAATGTGAACACGTGGGAAAAGGGGCAGCGAGGTTTTTCCTGTTAGCTTTTCTGTTCCATCATTTTTGCCGGTGTTACGTCAGCCTGGAGCTTTGGAAGTTCAGAGTGTGATCGAAAGATCTTGGCCCTTCTATCAAAGGAAAAAACAGAGAGTATGAAGAAATGATCCCCATGTCCGTATATTTCTGCAGCCACAGCTAATTAGCAATTTTGCTTGCAAAGAGTTCTCAGATGTGATTTATAAACGTAACAGCGCTGCATTGTGTTCTCTCAAGGCAAGCCACATTAATAGTTTTAATCTGATGGGTTCTTATGAATTCCAAGTTTGGGATGCAGGAAGAAACTTGAAAGTGAATACTTTCTTCTTTTTTTTTTAATGCATAGTGGTTTGGAGTCTACTATAATGCAAAGTGAAGCGTTCTGTTACAAAGGCAGGGAGGATGGGACAGAAGGTTAAAGGGCATCCTGGAAACAAACAGCTGGACCAGTTTATTTAAACAGATACAAGGATGGGGAGCTGACCTCCATTTGACTTCTAGTGGGAGGAGCGAGAATGTCATTTTATTACTTTGCCCAGAAGGAAAATGTTCTTGCGTCTGAATTCCCCCCAAAGACATCCAAACACTGGGCTGTTTGGCAGAATTGCTACTTATAGAAAATACTTACCCGAATGCGTAGGAGGAAGATAATTGTTAAGTACCTGTGTGTAAAATGTTCTTAAAGAAGATATCCCAAGCCGTAGCGTGGGGCAAACAGGTGAGAATACATTTTGCCGTAGGCACGTCTTGCGGATAATTGTTGGTGAGCTCTAGCTATGTAGTTTGTTGTGAGACACATCCCCCTCCGCCGCCTTCTTACAAGCGCTTGTAGTTTGGAGGAAAAGGGACGGTTGTGAAGCTGGGGTGTGCGTGCTCAGTGTGGCTCAGGGTTTCTTTGGGGTAAACGCTTTTTGGTGACCAGCCAGCCTCAGGGCTACCAAAACCCCTGCCCTCCTGCCCCGGCAACAGGTCCTGGCAATAGGGCAGGAGAAGGACGGAGTAAAGGCAGCCAGAGCCTGCCAGGCTTGCGAAAAGGAACGGCTGGGGCATGGGGGTTTGTGTTGTTGTTTTGCTTAGGAGAGTTACTGTGGAAATTGCTTTCTGCAAATGCAGATTACAGATATTAAACAATTTTCTAATTGGTCATGGAGCTAAGGCAGCTAATGGGGGAAAAAAAGCAGATTTTTTTTAATTGCTTATTTCACATGGTGTTTGTGCTACACCTGTGCTTATAATGAGAAAGGAGAATTAGTCTAACCTTCTGCTCACATGATTCTAATTTTCATGGTTTGTACAAGATAATGATAAACTGATTTGCAACACTGTTTGCTGGAGTTGAGGGTGTTTTTATTATTGGAAATGTGTAGAAAAATTGATCCAATGCTGTTGCTGACAAAACATGACCTAGTTCAGGTGTGAGGTTTCCAGATCGGCGCCGGGACTTGGTGCGTTTGAGCTCGTTTGCTTGAGATAGGTTTGATTAGGACTCAACATCTCGATAAATTTGTGTGGGGCTTTGGGGAATGGGGCTCAGTGGGGAAGGGGTGGCAGGAGGAGGCTGAAATGGGTGCTGGTTTTTGATGAGGGCAAAACAAACAGCTTCAGGCGGCGGTTGGTGATTCTTTTCCCCACCAGTGCAGGGGAATGGGTGGGCAGAGCTGCTTCCTGTGGGAAGGGCCTGGTGGCTTTTTCTGGGCGCTAGGAGAGCTCCTGCTAAGCCACCTCAAGCAAAGGCAGTGAAAACAAGCACCCAGTAGAGCACTTTGTGGACTTTCCCATTGTGTTGTGCAAGTGCCTTGTGGTTTTACCCATGCTCACGCTTCTTCCTTTACTAGTAAATATTGTGGCATACGCATCTTTATTGTTCTTTTTCTTTCTTGTAAAGAATGTAAAGCCTGGTTACGAGGCTTTGCCGTGATCAAATCGCAATGGAGATTTTTTCCAAATGGTTTTTAGCTAAGCTTTCTGATGAGCAAAACCGCAAGAGAAGTTCTTCTCATGCCCTTCAGACGCAGCCTCCCAGCCATGGTTTCGAGCCTCCCGATGGCAGCGCCACGAGGACTGCCCGAGAGGAGACCGGGGCACTTATGATCCCTCTCCTTCTTCTCTTTTGCTCCAAATTGTTTTAACCGTTCCTTTCCCAAACAAGCACTGCAAGAGGAACCGAGGCGAGGAGCTACAAGAACGCAAGGCGTGCGGTTGCAGATGGCTATTTTTAAAAATGACTGTACCTTTTTTTTTTTCTTTCCAAAGATCTGCTTTTCATTGTTCGTGGGGAATTTTCAGTAGTCCAGTAATTACAGTTTAACAAGATGTTTGCTGTAAATGGTCAGGCCTAGCTGGAGAAAACAGGATTATAAATTCAATTACTGTAAAGCTATGACCTCGCCTTGACCCCTCAGACTTTGCATAAAGAGAGAGGGGGGGGAAAAAGCCCACCAAGAAATGGCTAGGAGGAATGCATGGCTCTGAAGTCCCCAGCAGTGTGACTTAGCGGTGATAAAACTCCAGACGTTCCCTCATTTGATGGGGTTCTGCCATCACAGTTCATTATCTTAATAGTGGGCATTAAAAGGGAATTAGGTTTGCAAGAGGTAGGGGCAGGTTTTGATAAAAAAAAATTGGAAAAAGAAGTCAGAGGACATAAGGCAGAAATGGCACTAATGAGGGGGAGGTAGCAGATGCCCTCACGAGCATCTCGCCGGCTTCACCCGTTTTTTTTTGTGCGTGTGCATGCCCCGTTCTGAATTGAGAAGAGCGTTGCTGGTATTGTTTCCTGAAAACTCGGCTAATTCCCCCATGAAAAGATGAAATGGAAGTGTCCAACTGTGGTAAAAAGCAGGCAAACATAAATCAGCTCGGAAACCCCAAGCTCGTGCTCTCAGAGGTCATCGGGGTTAGAGGTTTTGCAGGATTTGCATCCCCGCGTAGCCCGGCGGAGAGCACGGCGGCGGGGCGAGAGGGCTTGGGGACGGGTGCCAGTCGTCCCTTCCCTAACTGTTTGCTTTCCTCTCTTTTTTTCTTGCAGGTTTATTAATGCTAGAAGAAGAATAGTTCAGCCCATGATAGACCAGTCCAATCGAGCAGGCAAGTCCCCAGTAGTAACTGTATTCAAGTCACGCAGGCGAAAACCATCCTCAAGCCATTCACCGGGAGGTCCATTACCTGGTAAATAAATGAGAAATGAATGCTGGGAGTGACTGACAATTAAAATACAACCAGCTTTGTTTCATTACAACCCTAATCATTTTAACATGATTAAAACGTTTGGAGGAAAAAAAGACATCGAAATTATTTTTTAAAAAAAAAAAAAGGAACTATAAAAGGATCCGCTCCGTGACCGGACTTGCCGTACATGTTCGGAATTAAAGTTATTTTAATGTTTTTTAGTAGTTGTTTGGAGTTTTCCTTCCCAGCTCTTTCTGCTCCTGTGACCACTCCCTGGTGCATGGCTTGGTGTGGAATTGCTGTAAACTTTATTACCTGTCAAAAGGGCAAAGGGGTCAGAATCGCTTGTGGGACTCAGTAAAGTTCAAAGACATTCAGTGAGGTAGAGCTTTATGTGCTTTAATAACCCAAGGCAGCTTACTTCTGAAGCCGGCTTTTAATGTACAGTTAAAACCCGGAGTTCAGGTAGTGGTCCTTGCGTAGGGTCCTTTTGCCCCTTGTCTCTTCTTTTGGGGAGCTGTCTTCTGGGGTCGCCGAGCATTTGGGGGGATTTAGTTTTCTTTTCGGAAAGAAAAGCCTTAGGTTTTCACCCAAGTGCCGGTTCTGCCTGGCGTCTTGGCTCGCAGCTCTGTGGGGGTATTTGCCACCGAGGAGTAGCCCGTTACTCCCAGTCGGTTTTGTTTTCCGAGCCTCGCTGCTGCACTATGCAGAGCCGCTGTCCGAGATGCCTCTGGGCCACGCTCCCTCTCCCAGCACGTTTGATTATTTTGTCATTAGAGGTAACTATCTGGCACGGACGCGTTCAGGTCCTGCTCGTAGGAAGGCACGCAGGCGTAATTTAACACACTGCGATTTCAGTGTGACTACTCCAGCCATAAAATCCGGCTCCTGTACAGGTCTTGGCACTGACGTCAGTGGCGGCAGCAGCTGGAGCTGGCGTTCCTCATGTCTTGAGCTTTCGAGTCGCTAACTTCAGTCCCAAACCGGCCGGAGGAAGCCGGGCCGAAGCCCAGCGAGCCGGTTAGCCTGGCCGCTGAATTTGGACAGTTTGAGGTTTTTCCCTCTTTTTCGAGCCGGCATAGATAGCAGTGTGACGCGGCCTCGGGGGGAGTAGCCGTGGCTTGACGCCACAGGAGGAGGTGACCCTTTTGGCTGTGGCTAAAAAGCAATGTTCTGCGCTTTTCCAGTAAGTCAAGGGACACCCTATAACCCCGACGGGCAGCCGATGGGAGGTTTCGTGATGGACGGCCAGCAGCACATGGGCATCCGAGCGCCAGGTAAGCCCCCGGGGCAGCGTCGCCCACCCACGGGGTGACTTCGGTCGTGCCACCGCAGGTAACCGCACCGCCGCCGCCGCCTCAGCCGCCTGCCTTGCCTCGCCTGTCCTCTGCCTGCCTGCAGCACCGCCGAGGGACACCAGGCACCTGCCGCTCGAGCGGTCCCGCGCCCTCTGCCCTGCTGTGTTTTGGAAAGGGGCTTTTGGCACTATCTGTTGACTTTGCTCATTCTCTGGCATCTTCTTGGATTTTTATCTCCCTCTAGGACCTATGAGTGGAATGGGCATGAATATGGGCATGGAGGGGCAGTGGCACTACATGTAACCTTCACCTAGGTAACCAATGGCAAAGCCAGGGGGAAGTAAGTACAAACGGGGTCTTTGTTCTCACTTTGTCCGAGGGATATTTGTCTCCTTGCATTTCCCTATGTTCTCCCTGCCCATAGCCTCATGCTTGTTCCTTCCTTTCCATCCATCCATCCTACGCCTGGGCTCCTTCAGGTTTCTCTCCCTCCGGTTCAGCTCAAGCTTTCCAAGCTCCCAAACCCCCCGTGCGCGCGCGCGCCGTACATTGACGCCGCCGTACATCGACGCCGCCATACATTGATGCTATTATCCATCCCCGAGCACATGACAAAACAAGAAGCAGCCGGGGAGGTGGGGGAGCCCGTCGTCTTGGCAACAGACTGATTTGCAAAATGTAAGCGGTCTGCAGCAGCGCAGGGAGAGGAAAGAGCATGTCCCCAAAGTGTCATAAATCTGTCTAACTGCAGTTGATGCATGAGTTACATTTCTCCCGCTAACCTGCAAGACACCAAAAAAGCCAAACAGAGACTTCTCGTAGGTAAAAAAAAAAAAAAAGAAAAGAAAAGAAAAAAAAAAAGAAAAAAAAGAAAAAAAGAAAAAGGCGACTTCACTTAGTTGCGTTTTGGAAGGCAATGGACGAAACTTTGATTTTTTTTTTTTCTTCAAGTTTATTTCTCTTTGTCTGTCCGTCATAATGGGATTACGTGTGGCAAAGGAAAAAGAGAGAATACAAAATAGAGGTGTGCGCAGCAGGCTATGGAGCTTAGCCCAGGCTAATTGACTATATCCAAATTAAGTATGCCATCACTTGCAGTGTGACAAATGGATTTGACTTATTCAGTATACAAAAATAGAGATCATTAATGCAATCTTCAGTGGCAGGCCTTGCGAAGAAAGCCTAGAGAAACTGTCCCAGTTTTGGGGTTTTTTTCTCCCCCTCTTGTCTTTTTATAGGGGAAAATACATTATACCAATTTTTGTTGTTTGGGGTTTGCTTTTTTTTTTAGAGAGTAAAAGCAGTTTAAAACACCGAGGCGCCGGTACCATGTTGAAGTGGTGGTGATGCTGCTCCTCTTGCTCTCTTTCTGGAGTTAAAAGCAAGTTATTTCAGCACCACTGTTTTGCCCTCAGCCTGGGTGAACTCAGGGTTTGAAGTTACCCAGGCCAAGTGTATTTTGTAGTCATCTTCTCTGGGCGCGAGTGAAAACTAAGTTTTAACAATTAGCTGTGAAAACATTCCTCTGAGCTTGGGAATGCAACAGCCTTATTACCTCATCATGGAAATTTCTAGCTTAGTTAATTTAAATATTGTTTCTTAGTTTCTGGGTCAATTAAATTTAAATGATGTATTTTATGCTTCGTGACCAATTAAATTAATAGGTTATTACAAAAAATATTATCATCTTTTTTGATTAAAGAGCTGTGAGTACAGTATATTTTATAAGCAATTTTCATTAGTTCAAAACTGTTCCTTTAGGCTAGATTAAGCAGCTATTCATTGCTAGAGCCTTGAGACCTGATTCCAAGGTGTTCGGCGCATTCACAGCGCGCTCTTACTTAGAACTAAAGCCAATTGAACCTACTTAGCAATAGCGTATGCCTTTCACCCTTGATGATTATGGAGCTTATAGCTCTCCGAAACAATACACCTGTCAGTTCCCATCAGCTACAGCAATCCAAGCAGAAGGCAGAGGCCCACAGAAAGCAGGAGGTTTTATTGTTTTAGGTCCAATTTTTTTCTTATTGTTCTCCCAAACCCACTGAAAGGTTGACTGAGTTGCGTGTCTGATTTTTTCAGACAGAAGTGAGCAGGGGGAGAGAATTAATTGATAACTGGTATTGATTATGTATATGTATTATTTTTTTTAACATGTTTAAAAATACAGGTTTGAGTTAACAATCGTCCTTAGCAATCCTATCAATTTCGGCATCATATGAAGCCTTTGTTCCGCGATGTATGTGCTTGCTGTATAGCGTCTGCTTGAATGGCACAAATACTCGGGACAGATTCCAAGCAATCGGGCTCGAGAGCTAAATAAATAACTGGTTGACAAACCTGGGCGCCGATTTAACCCATCTCCCCCTCCCAAGCCCCTCATTAACGGCTACAGATTCCCCGCCTTGCGTTCCCAGCACGCTTTTACAAGCGGGGAGAGGAAGGCGGGGGGTGCAGCAAGGCCCCGGGGGATGGAGCCCACCTGAGAGCCCTCGCAGGGCTTCCCCACCTTGGTGCCACCACCCCGTGTGACACCGGTCATCATCAGGCACGCTTCTGGATCCGAAACATCTCCATCACATACGGTCCTAACCGTAAAAGCAGAAAGCAGCTTTATCTCCCCAACCTCTCTTATTTGGAGCAGGGGAAGGATGTTCTTGGGGGTTGTTGGTTTTGGTTTCGACCTGGGCATCATTCCCGTTGCCGTCGCTGTGAGTCCGTGTGTAGGCTCCGATCCCACAAAGGCAGCTGCACTCGCGCGGCCGTGACTCCGCATCCCGTGCTGGGCTCGAGCCCAGCCTTCCCGTGCCCCAGCGGAGGAGCTTCGCGGCCCCATGTCGGCAGCCCGTGTCCGTCCCCCCCCCCAGCTCACCACCGCCTCTTTCTCTCCGCAGGGCTGCAAAGTATGCCAGGGGATTATGTGTCGCGGGGTAGTCCAATGGGTATGAATATGGGACAGCCAAGCTATACCCCACCCCAGATGCCCCCCCATCCTGCTCAGCTGCGTCATGGCCCCCCCATGCATACCTACATTCCTGGACACCCTCACCACCCAGCGATGATGATGCATGGAGGACCACCCCACCCTGGAATGCCCATGTCAGCATCAAGCCCCACAATGCTTCATCCCGGCGAGCCGGCAGTGAGCGGACAAGTGATGGACATTCATGCTCAGTAGCTTAAGGGAAATACGCGTTGTCTGCAGCGACGGTAGATTTCAAACATTGTCTTTCTGCAATGACTATGGAGTTCTTGGCGTCAACTTTGGACCAAGGGACGTTCCGATTCTTCACAGGGACCCTAAAAAGCAGGAAAACACCAACCGAAGTCAACTTCTGGGGACATGCTAAATACCTATATAAGACATTAAGAGAACAAAGAGTGAAATATTGTAAAATGCTATTATACTGTTATCCATATTACGTTGTTTCTTATAGATTTTTTAAAAAAAATGTGAAATTTTTCCACACTATGTGTGTTGTTTCCATAGCTCTTCACTTCCTCCAGAAGCCTCCTTACATTAAAAAAGAAGCCTTACACTTATCCTGCAAATGACAGAAAGGGCTTATTTGCAGGATTTTTAGAGCATTAAAATAACTATGTCAGGCAGAAGAATCTTTCTTCTATCCTAGGATTTCAGCCATGCACACTCTCTCTCTCCTCTCTCCTCCTCCTCTCCCTCTCTGTCTTTCTTCCCTTTCTCTCCCTCTCTCCCTGTCTCTCTCCCTCTCTCTCTTTCTAGCCTGGGGCGTGAATTTGCATGTCTAATTCATTTACTCACCATATTTGAATTGGCCTGAACAGATGTAAATCGGGAAGGATGGGAAAAACTGCAGTCATCAACAATGATTAATCAGCTGTTGCAGGCAGTGTCTTAAGGAGACTGGTAGGAGGAAGCATGGAAACGGAAAGGCAGTGTATTTGAAGCCTAATTGTCACATCAGAGCATCCTTGTCCCCATGCAGCAACCACCACCTTGTACATCACTTCCTGTTTTATGCAGCTCGAAACATGGACTGAAGATTTATTTTTAATATGTTGACTTTCTTTCTGGGCAAGACATCAGTCATGTGTGCATTTTTTTTTGGGTTTTTTTTTTTTTCCATAGTCCCATCATGGAGCATTTATGTATACATTGTAAATAAATTTTGTGCAAAAAGGACTGGAAAAATGATCTGTATTATTGCAATTTTTTGTAAAAGTAGCAGTTTGGTATGAGTTGGCATGCATACAGATTTACTAAGTGGGATAAGCTAATTATACTTTTGTTGTGGTTAAACAAATGCTTGTTGATAGCCTTTTTCTATCAAGAAACCAAGGAGCTAATTATTATTAATAATAATCATTGCACACTGAGTCTTAGAGTTTCTGATTGAAACAGTTTGGATTGTATAATAACTCAAAGCCCAGTTGTAGTAGTTTGAGTGCAGTAATGAAATCTGAATCTAAAATAAAAACAAATTATTTTTTGTCATGGTGACTCCACTGCTTGCAAAATTTGTTTCCCACCCCCCCTTCAGCACTTCTAGCTGTTCTATCCTGAACCAGGAGCCCAGCAGCTACAAAATTCCGCTGGCTCCAGACACGGACCTAGCATTTTGCTGTTTAAATATTGTATTTAAAGAATGTAAAAGTAACGCTGCACTGTGCAAAGAAACTTTCTGGGAACTCGCACTGTAAATGGTCAGGATGGGAACTGTTGCCTGTTAATAAATGTAGTGTCATAGGGCAGCATGGGACAGGGATCTGTAAGGAGTATTAACCCCCCTCCCCCCCCCCCCCCGCCCCCCCAATTACGCTTCTAAAACATGGCTTAAAATTATTTGAGCCACTGGCAGACTACATTGCTGTCTGGAGCTGAACATACTGAGGCAAGAGGGAGGCAAAACTCGGGAACTATCGCCCGGGCAATGCATATTTGTAAGAACTGTAAGAAATGGTGCAGGGGGCTGCTGGGGCAGCGGGGGGCGGGTGCAGGCCGCCCCCTCCCCATGAAGTGGGTCCCTGGCACTGCTGTGTGCTCTGCACTGCAGCCGGCGGGTGCAGCAGCCGGGAGAGCGCGGCGCTGCGCTGCCTTTTCAATCACATCGCAGCTATATTTAAAATAATAATAAAAAAAAAATTCCCGGGGGTAGGAAAATTACACAAGTATCTCAGTCAA
Organism: Falco naumanni; assembly: GCF_017639655.2. Lineage (NCBI taxonomy): Eukaryota > Metazoa > Chordata > Aves > Falconiformes > Falconidae > Falco > Falco naumanni. Next base: position 88,593,649 of record NC_054059.1, on the reverse strand, counting down.
GGCAAAATCATGCAACAGCCCCCCCCCGCGGCCCGTCCCGTGCCAGCCGGCACCCCCCGGTGCTGGGGGCAGGCCCCCGGGCTCTGTGAGTTGCCCCCCCGGGGGCTGGGCAGGCAGGGCGCAGGCAGGGCGCAGGCAGGGCGCAGGCAGCGCAGACCTTGCTGTAGTAAGCAAATCACCGAAGTGGGGGCCTCTCCACCCGAAACTTGGATCTCCTCCCCCTTTTTTTTTATTTTTCTTTTTTTTTTTGTAATTCCAAGTTTTCCTCCCCCTTCCCCTTTTTTTCTTTTTCTTTTTTCTTTTTCCCTTTTTTCTTTCCCCAGTTTTTTCTTTTTCCCTTTTTTCTTTCCCCCCTTTTTTCTTTTTTCTTCTTTTTCTTCCTTTCGCTTCCTTTTTTGTTGTAACTCCGACTTTTCTCCCCCGCCCTCCCCATTTTTTTAAAGGGCCGCTGTACCGCCAAAGAGGCTGCGCATCCCAGCTCCCGCTTTGTGAGCGCGGAATAATGACACTTTCCTGCCAAAACGTGAATGAACGGGGCTCGCTTTTTGCTTTTTTACTTTTTGTTTTGTTTTGTTTTGTTTTTTTTTAATGTTCCTTGAAAGACAAAAACAAACCGCCCTCTTGCATGCGAGGGCACACGCGTCCCTTCTCGCAGCCGCAGCGAAGTGGGGCACAGACCTTCCTCCGTGGGACCTTTTTTTTTTTTTTGGGGGGGGGGGGGACAGAGAGCATTTCAAATTAAACCCGCTATTATATCCCAAGATATTTAATCAGCTGTAATTATAACACATTCAAAATGAAGAATATGCCTTGACAGTATTTTTATTGTTATTGTTCATCGCATGATGTTAGACAGCTTCAGAGGCACAGGAAAGAGAAGTAAACGGGTTACAAATAGGGAATTATCCCTCGTTTAGCATTAAAATTCATTTAGATAAAATTGCCACAAACATTTAAATGGGGAGATTAGTTCCCCCTCACGCCTTATTGCACTCGCTCAATGGCTCCGTTAAGAACATTTTACACGTTGGAAATTCCGCCTTTTCGGGCCGCTCGCTGTTTCCTAGCTACCCTCCTTTCACCGCCCCGGGGGGGCCGGGGGGCCGAGGGAGCCCCCCCAGCTGTGCCCCAGCCTGGGCCCCAGCCGCGGGGGCTGCGCGCCCCGCCGGACTGCGCGCTGCGCTGCGCGGCGCTGCGCGGGGGCGGAGCTGGGGAGCGGGCGGCGGAGGGGGGCTCGCCGCCCCGCTGTCCTGCCGCTGCCCGCCGCGGAGGAGCAGAGCAGGAGCAGGAGGAGGAGGAGGATGGAGGTGGAGGAGGAAAGTCGGCTTCGACTGCCATCTCTTGGGGGCTCGGGAGAGTGCCGCGGGGGGGGCTCCGCGGCCGCCCGCGCAGTGCCGCGGGCATTGCGCGCCGCCGGCTGAAAGTTTGTGCAACCCCCGGCGAGGGTCTGTTCTCCCCCCCCCCCCCCCCCCCCCCCCGCCCCATTTATTTTTTTTTAGCAGCCCCCCTTTCGGGAGTTTCCCTTTCCTTTTTGTGCCCTCCCCACCCCCGGGCGCAGCGTTCTGCGAAGCCGAGTGAGCGCAGCCCCGCGCAAGGCGAGCGCAAGGCTTTGCTTCCCCCCTTGGGAGTAGGAGGGGGCGAGCAGAACTATCAGCGCGGTATTTGCGCGCATCACTGAGCGGTTCCTGCCTTGCGCTGGGGTGGGCACCCGCATCCCATAGGGGATTTGTGCTGGGGGGTGTCAGCAACCCCTGGCCACGCTGCGCAGGGCAGGGGGGCTGGCGGTGGCGGGGGGTGGGGGGGTGGGGGGGTGGTGCGCGGGCCGTGCCTCCAGCAGCCACAGGTACTTTTGGGCTCAGAAGAGGCATTTTTCAGCTGCGCGGTGGATATTTCCACCCCCAGCGCTGCTGCGCGGAAAGTCCCAGCAACGAGCGCCTGGCTGGCTCCGCGCGGCCCGAACGCGCGTGGAGATGTGCGGAGTATACACACACACACACACACACACACCCCACACACACACCCCGACCTCGCTTTGCCGCCCAGGATGGTGCGATAGTATGTATATTGCATGTATGTATAGAGGGGGAAGCGAGGCTTCCCGAGCGCGGCGGCTGCGTGGCCGCGGGCAGGGATGCGCGGCGCGGGGCGGTCACGCGTGGGGCGGCCGTGGTGCCGCCGGAGGTGGCTGCTCCGCTGCGGGCTGGGGCTTTGTGTGTGCCGTTCCCCGGCCTCTGGGTGCGTGTGGAAGCCCCGCATGCCTGTGTGGCAGCTGCTTCTAAAGCCCAAGCCCCAACTAACTCTTTTGGAAGAGCAGGGGGGAAAAAGAGTGAAAGGCGAAAGAAAGAATGTTCATTTTTTTTCCTTTGGTGCCATTTTGGATGTCATCTGTTACCTTGGTGACTGTGCTCAGCCCCCAAAGCCCCTGGATTGTTAGGGGGAAGAAAAAAAAAAAAAAAAAAAGCATGCTATTTCTGCACCGTCATTTATCACTGTCACCGCATAATGATTCCCCTCGCAGCTCCTTATTGATGTTTGTAATTGCATTATCTCATAAAGGGAGGGGGTGGCGGGCCGGGATGATCAATGGAGCCGCGCCGTGCATGCCGGGGTCAGGGGCTGCGGGAGGCGGCGGGGCCCCCCCGGACCCCCCCGGTCCCCGCCTGGCAGACAACAAGTCCCGGGCACCGCCCGGAGCGCGGCCCCGGCAGCCGGCGTGCAGGGCGAGGGCAGCTCCCGGGCGGGGCCCCCCGGGACCCCCCACCTGGGGGGGACACACACAAAAACCAGTCCCACCGAGGGGAAAATTAAAGTGGGGTTCATATGGCTTGGGTGGGAAAAATCAGTCGGTAAATTATATCCACCCAGCGCCCCCCCAGTCCCGAGGCGTTGGGCCGGCTACCTGCCCGCAGGACGGCGCGGCGGGGGGGTGCGGGGGGTGCGGTGCCGATCCGCGGGTCCCCTCCCCCGCAGCACCCCGGTGCCCGCGGAGCGCGGCCGCGGGGGATGCGGGGCCCGGCGGCGGGGAGCGCGGCGGGGCCGGGCTGGGAGCTCGGGGCGGGGGGCCGGGGCCGAGCCCCCCCGGTGCGGCGGAGGGGGGCGCAGGGTCGCGGCTCGTTTCCCGCATTTAGTTGTTTTTTCCCGGTTTCTTTTCATTGCGGCGGAGCGGCGCCGAGCGCTGTATACCGAGGGCAGCGCGGCTGAAGCCCCCAAACCCGAGCAGCCGGGGGATGGGGATGGGGGGGGGGGGGGGGGGGGGGGGGAGATTTTTTTCCTTCCTTCCTTCTCTCTCCCCCTGCTCTATAAAGATTACCAACGAAGTACAGATTAACTCCTTCCCCCCCCTCCCCGCCGCACAAAATGAACTCCATCTGCGCCCAAAAGTTAACAGAATTTTTTCCCAGTCCCTTTCCCAGAGGATGAGCCGGTGCCCCCCCAAAGCCGGGACCGGGGGGGACACCACAGCCGAGGCAGGGGGATGCTGAGGTTGCCCCCGCCACCCCAGGCAGCACCGGACGCCCCCTGTAAGACGTCGCGCTACAGCGAGGGCGGAGAGCGACCCCCCCCCCCCCCGCCTCCCCCAGCTCTCTCCCCAGGTTTCCCCTCCTCAACCTTCCCCTGGAAATTTAGCAACGCTGGCGCTTGGAAGCCATACACTGCCAGCCCAAGTGATATTGTTCTTTCCCCTATATACATTTTTTTTTCTTAACCTTTCTATATTTCCTCCAGGACCGAGGGCTGGCGCTACCGTTAGCCTTGTAACGAGCCGCCGGTTGTCTGCTTTTACATAAACATCCACGTTTCCAAATAAACTTTATAAAGGATTTCCATTGGAAAGCAAAGCTGCCGGCGCTGCGCAGCAGCGGGGCGAAGGCATTGCACTTGAAATTTCAAATGTGAACTCATGCAACTTCGCTCCTTTCCCCCCTTTTCTGGGCTGATAGGTTGCAATCTGGAGTTCCATACTTAAAAAAAAAAAATAAAATATTTAGTGCCATAGCCCACGGTTAAAATAGTGAAAAATTAGTCTCGTTTCAGAAATTATTTATTTATAGAACGAACATGATTAAAACATAAAAAACACACAAACTGCAGCTGCAACAAAAAAACCCCACCGTGATTTACGATTATTAAATCTTTGATTGCCATGTTAATGTTTCTTTTTCTACCTTTCATTTGCATTTTAATCTATCGAATCTTTACAATTTTGCTGCCTCCTACTCGAATGATTGATTACACATCTGAAAGAGAGAAAAAAAAATCCTAAGCTTTCTAGGCGAGCTTCTCTTTTTCCTCCCCCCTTCCCTTTGCTGGTTAGCTTTCTGAAACCTTCCTCAACAATGTTAATGCAAGCAGGACAAATTAATTATGCTCTTTTAAATGTCAAAGGTATAAATAAAAATGCCCCCCCCCCCCTTCCTCTGCTTTACCCCTCGCCCCAAATGGGAATATTTTTCCAAGCCGCTTGTTTTAAAAGCAAGAAGGAATCACCCTGGTAATATACAATTAAAAGAAACATACGCGCAGCATCCTGGCTGTAAATAAATATTCTACGTGGACATTTACCTATGGAATGGGGGGAACCAGCCCCCACCCGCAGGCAGGGAGTGAGGTGGGGGATGCGCGGCGCTCCCCTCGCTGCGGAGCCTCGGCTCTGGGGCAGGTTCTCCCTCCCCGCCCCCAAAAAAGGGGGTGGCCGGGCCGCGGCCCCCCCAGAGGAGAGGAGCAGCCCCGTGGGTGCCCCCTCCCCTCGCACCCCAGCGGCCGGGGTGGGGGGTAAACAGCTGGGGAGGATGTTATATTAGCGGGCTGTGGGGGGGTGATCCCCAAAAAGGGGATGGGTCCCACCCGCCGGGGATGAGCCCCACGGGGCCGTGGGTGCCCAGGCGGGGTCGCCCATGGGGGGACACCCACGCGGGGAAGAGCCTCCCGGGGGATGCCCATTAGGGGGACGCTGAGCTGGGGGACGCCGAGAAGGGGACAACCATCCCGGCCATGTCCCCCCGGGGTTGGGGGGATGCCCACGGAGGGACACCCACCCGGGCCGAGCCCGCGAGCGGCGGCCCCCCGAGGCTGCGCCCCCACAGCGGACAGGGCCGGCACCTGTGGGGGCCGAGGGGCGGTTTTGGGGGGAAATCAGCGGGAAAAGGGGAAAGGAGCGGGCCGGGCGGGAGGCGCGGAGGCAGCGGCGCGGAGGCTCCGCACCTGCGGACCGGGAGCGACCCGTGCGGGCCGGCGGGCGGACAGGGAAGATTTAGAGGTGTAGAGATGGCAGATTGTTAAGAAAGTAATAGTAAGGTGTCCCATATACTACAGTTTTATTGTGGGGTAGTAACTACTAGATTTATTTATTGCCGAGGCTATATAATAAAGATAATGACCGCAAACTCAAGATAAATGCTTACGCCCATAGCTGGTCAATTCTTTTTTATTTAAGAGAGTGATCCGGAGAGGTGAAAGTCATCTTCTCCCGACCACAGATATCAGTCTTGGTTTCCACCAGGTTATAAACATGACATGCAAATAAAGGAGCCGCTGCCAGGCGCGGAGGGTCTGGGGTCCGGGGTCGGGGGGTGGGGGGTGTCCCCCTCCCTTTGTTTTCTGCCTCCCCGCAGCACCCGCGGAGGAGAGCGCGGAGACGAAACGATGGGGGAAAGAGCCGCCCCACGCGGGGAGGAATGAGCAAGTAATGAAGCCGCCCCCCCGCCCCCCCCCCCCCTCCGCAGACCGTTGGGGAAATGTCCGGGGGGGCGACCCCGCAGCCGCTGCCACCCCCCTCGCCCCTGCCCAGGGCGATGGTGTGGCGGCCCCACAATAAGCGTTTCTGCTCCGGGGGGCTTTGATCCTGCTCGGCCGGGGAAAACCCACCTGACAGCGCGCTGCGAGGGGGGGGGGCGGGGGGGGGACAGAGCCGTACAATTTCGTGGTTTTTGCGCGGGGTAAAATTATGAGGTTGCAAAGCGCGAACAACCCTCAGCCTTTCGCAGCACCAGCGCTGCTCAGCCCGGCCCAGACCCTCCCCTGGCAGCCCAACGCGAGCCGCCGTGCCCCCAGCCCCCGCCGTGCCCCCAGCCCCCGCCGCCCCCCGGCTGGCCGCGCACCCCCCGGGCAGCCCCCCCGCGGCCGCGCAAGCAGTGGGCAGCGCCGCGCCCTCCCTCCCAGCACGGCAACTGGGCTGTCGCACTTCAAAGGGTGATAACCTAATTGCTTCCAGAGTTTAAAAGTAATTAAGCGATATTAAAGGGACTGAAATAAGCCCAGTTTGCCGCGCGCTGGCTCCCCTTCCCCTTCCGAGAGTAACCGGGAGCCCCGTCTCTCCAAAACCCGCGCTAAAACCCGCGCATTTATATAACGTATGCCAAAAATGTAAACAGATTTCGTTTCTGAAAAGGTATGGGTAAAGTGGTGGTAATTATGTATAATTAATGCTGAAGGGAAAATGAACACATAATAGGTTCCAAAGATTAAACCATCTGTAACTATCAGGGGAACTTTTAAAGTTTTTCTCTCTTCCCCCCCCCCCCTCCCCTTTTAAAATACATCTATTTCCTTTCGCTAAGGATTTTTACATCTAAAAATTCAAGCTAATGTTTGCTTCTCTGAAGTCTTGTGAATTGAGAAACAAATCCCTAAAAGGTTTCAGCAATTCTCAACCTACAACTTTGAAGAACATCCAATGTAAAAATAAATCGAATGGTAATTTTAACCATTATTAATGTTTGCGGCACTTAATTTAGTTAGGTGCTGGCTTTCCATTTTTGATTACACCATAAGGAAGTTATTTTACTGAGAAATGTTAAGATAAAGTATAGGCATTCCCACACATTCTTTGTATTTTTTCTGGCATGTATTTATTATACTCTACTCAATCTATTTCAATTTCTAGGTAATGCATAATCACCGGAGCCAATTTTTTTTCCAGCAAGATGTTTGCAAGGGTAGAACCAGGCTGTGAAGATGTAGGTCCTGCTTATCTGTACATGACATTCAACGCAAGCGACTATAAATGTAAATATATTTTCCCTACTATCTCAGCTGGAGTTCACAGAAGTAAACCCAGTGCACTTAACATTTGCAGAGGTAGGAATGGATCTTGCTTTCGCGACGCCAAGAGATGTTGTGGTGCTGTGTGAGCTGCAACTTGTGCCTTTTGGGTGATGGTAATTCCAAAGGTGTGAAGGTAGAGCTGTTACACCTCATGTGTGGATGGACCCGTTGCCTGAGTGGTGGTTTGCAGGGCTGGTGCCTCGAGGAAATAAATGCGTTTGCCTGGAAAGAACAATTAGAGTTCGAAGGAAGGGAGGCTTGAACTGCTTTGTTAACTCTTGCATCCACTTGAGAGGGGTAGGAATGAGCTTGCTCCTCTCGGTGCTAACCTCAGGTCTGGTTCTGCTCAGGTTTCGAGGGGTGCGTGTGTCTTTTCTTCCAGGGGGGAATGTTAGATACCTCCTATGGGGAATTCACCAGCTGGCAGTTCAAGAGGAGGTTTAGGTTGTCACTCCCACTCCCCAGTTATTGTGTCTAGCTTGGAGAAGCAGATTTTTGAGCAAGGGGACTGCTTTTTGAAACCAACCATACTGCAGAGGTTTCTACACAGCTTAACCCTTCAAATGAATTCCTGGTTCTTTAAGGCAGAGGCCAAGCAGCTGACTCTCAGCTTGGCGTTTCTGGCAAACCCAGCTGAAGGTGCTCAGGACCCTGACAGGATAAAGGGCTTGGCTCTTCGGGACTTAATCTCATTTAACCCCCGGAGCAGCTCTTGTGCTGCTTGCTCCTCAGCCTACCTGGAGGAGGACGAGCTGACGGCGAGATCCCAGCCCAGTGACTCACCCAATAACTTTTCCTGAATGACATCCATGTTGTGCAGAGATCAAAGTGAGTGCTTGGGCAAATGTACATATGGGAAGGGGGTGGAGGAGAACAAGGCTCAGATGGGGATTGCAATCTCAGAAGCTTACATTTTTGGGGGATGAGAGTGGTTGTAAGGCCCAATGCAAGGCAAGTGGTCAGAGAAGATAGAGCGTCTTTTAGACCTCTGCAAGCCACTTTGCTGTGGGAGTGCTCGGTTCTTTGCTGATGTCAGCACTGGGGCAGTGTGTGCAGGCAGGTGCAGTGGTCCCTAGTGTTGGCCAGCATCTAGCCATGGTGGCTTTGGCCGGCTCCTACCTGGTTCCTGGTAACATAAACTTCTGGCAGAGGTTTTTTCCCAAGCCTGGGAAATCCCCTGCAAAGCCTCCTGTGTTCCAAAAAACCCTCCCTTTCCCCATCCCCACTGGTGTCCTGGATGGAGATAAAGGACAAAATCCCTCACAGTTGTCACTGTCTTTTACCAGAGTAAATTAACAGCGTGCTTGCCTCTTCAATGCCTTTTGATGTGCTAATCGTCACTCAGCCCGATGCAGCAGCCACCTTACTCTTGCAGGGTACCTAAAGTGTCCAAGCACAAGTAGAACTGAAAGTCAATGGGATTTCAGCTTCCAAGGGCACCCTGGAGTGATGTGGAGCTGGGGGGCAATGCAGAGCCCAGGGGTGGGTGACGCTGCCTGATGGGAAGATGAACTGCCTTGGGGTGCCTCAGTTTCCCCATCGATGGAAGATGCTTGCCTTCTTGTCCCCTGACTTGTGGAGGTGAATTTCTGCCCAGGGTTTGGGTTGCCAGCATTGGCTGCTTGGGGCCCCAGGCTGGTGATGAGGAAGGAGGCCTGGTTTCTCCTAAAACATTGCTCTCACAGACCCTGTGAGTGGGAATTCCACCTCCCTCCCCGGCTGCTTCCCACTGGAATTTTTTTAAGGGATGCATGGTAATGAAGCTGGCCTGGCAGATGTCCTACACACCCTTGAGTCCCAGCACTGGAGTGAGACTCGACATTTATTTGCTGTGAGCCCTACCCAAACTACAGCAGAAATGGAAACAATCACCTAAATTCCCTTTTCTGGCTGGCTTGTGCTTTTTTTTGTTTGTTTTGTTTTTTCTTTTTTCCTTTCTTTTCCTTCCTTATCTTAAAACCCCTTTGCCCAGAGCAGAATTAACAACAGGCCTTGTTAACAAAGGGGTAGCAACATCTTCCCTGATGGCACTAAAACCTCCTACCTGGCAAATTAGTCCTCCCCCTAACCTCCTTCTCCTCTTACAAAATGTTTTCTTTATTGGAACTTGTTAGCACTTTGTTACTTGCACTGATGCTCTTTGGCAGTAATTAGAGAGATGCTGAGGAGGCAGAGCCCAGGTTTGGACCCAGATTTAGCTTTCTGCTGAGTCTGAGGAGTTGCCTGGCCACTGAATCAGTGCCAGGACTTGCATCTCAATAGGATGATGCTGAAAGGCAGTGAGTGCTTGTTGTGGGATTTTTGCCAAAATGCGACCAGCTCTTCTCCCAAATCCATGTCCTCCCCTGTACCGGAATGGGGTAGGAGCAAAGAAAGGTAAGGGGGCCGCTCCATTTAGTGTCTGTCCTGGCATCTCTGTTGAACCTGGCAGCTGTGGCATGAGGGGTGACTGACGTCTCCGTTGGTGCCACCACCCTCATGTAGTGGAGGATGCTGTCCCACGGCAGCTGGAGGGTGTAAGGGCTCTCCTCTCCTCAGCTGGCCCTGCCAAGCCACCAGCTCAGGCAGGTGCTCTTTAGCTCAGCTTTAGGATTGTGGGCAGGGAGTGACCAACGTGCAGCTCAGGCTTTTCATAGAGGAACCCGCTTTCTCTGTCATTGCTGTGTATCTCCCGTGGGATGCCTGCTCAGGGACAGAGCCACGGTGCTTTACCAAATCTCTCTGCCAAGCAGAGCCACGCGGCTGGCGTAGGCATCCATCGGTATGGGAGCCACCAGGCGCTGAGCCTCCTGTGGTGGAGGGTGGTCAGCAAGGAGCATGGTGTTTACACCAGGAAAGAGCAGCTAGGGATGGCTCATTCTGGAGCAGGGAAGGTCCCTCCCGGCCCATGGAGGTGGCAGCTTGAGGCTTTGCACACGCTCGTTGCAGAGAGCCATTGTCCGAATGCGTTGCTGGATGTGGTGGGAGCAGTCGAGGTGGAGATCTTTGTCCTGGGGAGGAAGAAGGAGCCCTTCTAACCTCCCTGTTCCCAAGCCCGGCAGGGCCTGCTGTGCTGGGCTCCCCTCCCAGCTTCCTTCCCCCTGCCCCGGCCACCAGCCCGGGGGTGGGCTGGAAGAACATCTTATCTTGTTTGTATAGTGCGAGTGCTGTGCTGGAGGGTCAGCTCTTTTCCTTGGCAAAAGGTTCTCACGCCGGGGGCACACCTCCTCCGTGAGAGGTTACGGCTCAGGATGGTCTCTTTCTGAGAGGGGGAAAAGAGAAAATTGGCACAGAATAAGAAAGGGAATTGCGACTCATGGACACTTGGCTGTAACTGGGAAGCATGGCTGTGTGTGCCAGCATGCTGCGGCTGGGGAGTCTTGGCTTCCCTCGAGAGAGGCACCCTGGTTTTTCCCAGCATGAGTGCTGGGAAACTGTTGCAATGAAGAAGCTGAGAACAGAGGGAGTGAGAAATAACTGTGTGTTTTAATTTTATCTGGCCTTTCTTGGTATTCGAGTGAGGAGACATGTAGTCAGCCAAAGGACATTCTGTATTAGAGCAGAGCAAGGTCCTTGGTCCTCATCACCAGCCAAGCGATGCATCCACTCACCTCTGACCAAAGAGGACTAGACAGGACCCGATCCGTGCTGAAGAATGTCTGTCTCCCTCAGAAAAGCCCTGGCCAGGCAGGCGAGACAAAGGAAGGTGCCATAAACCCACCTCCCCGGCGGCACGGGCTGCAGCCTTGCAACAGACGTGACCCCGGCATGCTTCAAATGGACTTTTTATGGCCTTACATCACTGCAGCCTGCCCCACCTGCCTCCCTGCTCCCTGCCACACCAGCCTCTAGGTAGGCAAATTGTGAGGCTGATAATCAATGATTTTTAGTGTGTTTCTTGATTATAACTACTGTGGCTTCTGCTTTACAAAAAGTCCCAACTGCTCGGCTGATGCATAGTGTAAATTATATTGTTGTGGTTTAACACCAGCCAGCAACTAAGTACCGCGCAGCTGCTCGCTCTCACACACATACCCCCACCCCAGGGGGATGGAGGGGAGAACTAGGGAAAAGGTAAAACTTATGGGTTGAGATAAGAACAATTTAATAATGGAAATAAAATACAATAATAATAGTAGCAGCAGTAGTAATAACAACAGTTGTAATGAAAAGGAAAGAAAGGGAGAGAGGAATAAAGCCCCAAAGAAATAAACAAGTGATGCACAATGCAATTGCTCAGCACCCACTGAGCGGTGCCCAGCCAGTCCGCCAGCGGTGCCTGGCTGGTTCACGTACCGAGTGGGATGCTCTGTGGTATGGAGCATCCCTTTGGCTGGTTGGGGTCAGCTGTCCTGGCTGTGTCCCCTCCCTGCTCCTTGTGCACCCTCGCTGGCAGAGCCTGGGAAAGCAGAAAGTCCTTGGTTTAGGGTAGGCACTACTTAACACGCTGATGTTTTATTTGCTGCTATCCACATTATTCTCATACTAAATCCAGAACACAGCACTGGAGCAGCTACTGAGAAGAAAATAACTATCCCAGTCAAAACCAGAACAGACAGACATGCACACAAGTCCATCTAAACGTGGGAATTCTCATTATATTTCTGAATATCTGCTCTACTATGGAGGCCTCCAAAGCTCTTCAAGTCCATATTGCCAAACCATGTTATCGTTGAGTAAGGAAAGCGCAAGCTTTTAGCACAGTGGCTTAGGAGTTGTTGCTTGAGTAGTCTGCCATTCTTTGCCAACCTTTAGGATTAAATACCATTTAGTTGTTAAAATTAGAAAAGCCCTTCAACGATAATAGTAAAAATAATATTAAATAATTGTTAACTACAATAATCATAAATTCCCTTGCTTTTTAAATCTTGAAACTATCTTTTATGAACTAAGTTTTATGCAGGCTGGAAGCAAATGTTATTCAATGTCAATACGCAGTGTTTTCTCCCCTGCAAAGCTGGGAATGCTGAAATAGAGAGCAACTAAGCTCAGCTTTCCAGGGAAGCGCTCTGACCTTGTTCTTCATATTCTCCAGGCAGAGAAGCCCTTGAGTTATCTCAAGTCCCAGTTTCAGATGCAATGAATATGTAGCCAAAGGTTTTCCAATGTGCGTATCCAGGTTGAAATACTCTGCCTCAAGTTTTGGCTGGGGGAGTTCCCCTTAGACCAGAGCAAAGAGGGGGCTGGTGGAAGGTTTGCTTTCCAAACCAGGTTAACCTTACAAGTGTGTGAAGGGCTGAACTGTGTGATTCAGAGTACAGAAATCTCTGATTTGTTAAAGCTCTCAAAGACCTAAAATCCTTAATGAAAGGCAACTTGGTCAAGCCTGTACTTTCTGCAGCTAAAAATCAGGAAATTTGGATGTTGGTTGCTATCCAGGGCCTATGGATGGCTGTTTGTTGTTGCTCAGAGGAAAAATTCATTGGGAAATTTGAAGCAGTCCCCTGAAATAAGGGAGTAACCCCAAATTATCCCCAGTGAGGAGGAGAGCTGGACTTGGTTTGTTCTTTCTATTTTCCCATAGGCATGGTGGCTGTGTGGTAGATATGTGCAAATATGAATGGCATGTAGTTGCAATGAGACATTAAGCATCCCTTGGAAAAAAAAAGCTTTCCTAAAACTTATCTTCCCTCTCTTTCTCATTCTTGGCTGCTCTATTGGGCTCAGTTGTAGAAGTTTCTCTACGGGGGAGTGTAAAAACCCCACAAAATGAGGAGATGTGTAAGAAACAACTTGTAACTGAAACTACTCACTCTCTTACAGTACACATAATCAAAGAAAGTTGGTATTAACGTTATGGTTAAATGAAAAAAGGCCTTTGAAGGAGTTGAATGGAGCTGTTTGTTTTCCCTTTTGGAGCTCTGTTCCTCCAAGGCATGCTGTCATGCTCACCGGACCTGAGTTTTATAGGTTGGACTGGAGCCTTTGACAAAACTGAATTTACTTTAAATGACTGAAATTAGATACTTATAATCCAAAGTAACAGCCTAGGGGCTCTCTTGTGTATTATCCTTCACTCTCAGTCCTTTGCTTTGTAGTGTCAATGGAATAATTTGTTAAGAAAGTAGAAATATAAAGCAATAATTCTGAAACCGAGAAGGAGCATGGACTAACCCTGTATTTTGCCGATACTTGTTATCTTCTTACCTAATGTGACAGTGCCTCTCCCAGAGGTAGCTACTTCAGAGCGTGGTTTTGTCAAATTTCTGCTTCTGAAGTAACGATTCAAATATTATTTTGTTCTTAGAGTTATTTAAGTGACACTACTGCTTGCCTTCTCTCCCGATGAGGCAAGGCATGCATGGCATGGATGGGCACTCAGGTTGGAGAGAAGAGAAAGTTCTTCCTACTTGTGGCGAGTGCTTGGATACCTGCTTTCCAACCAATTTTTCAATGAAATTGAGGTATTTATATGTCCTGTCAGTGCTCAATGATCTTTCCCAGCAACCTCATCACATGCCATGCTTTTCCAAATCTCTGGGTCAGATATTTCAACTGGTCTAAGTCAGGGCAGTTTTACTGGCTGCAGAGCTAGTTAATGGACGATACGGCCCTTTGTATTTCTAGCTTAGCGAGGTAAATATCCTCCAAATCACCCAACCTTTTGTTCTCTTGCTTGTAGCATTAAGTTGTGTATGTCTATAGATGACGGAGAACTCATGTTGTTCTTCCCCTGTATACCTACACGCATGCAGACACACACAGAGACTAAACTGAATGTGAAATGTGTTGGGTTGAATGGGTGCTGTAAAAATGGCAGGAAAAATCATTAAACATGTGGAAAATATTGGGACTGGCTTTCCAGATGAGCTGTTCTCCTGCCATTAATGGAGCGATTACCTGAGTGGCCGTATACACCCCGTGCCTGTTTCCCATCGATGGAAAGCAGAAAGTGCCACTAAGGTGTTAGCTTCTGTATCAGTTTTATAAGAGTAATGACCTTTGACTTATGAGACTGTGCCTTAGGCATGCAAAGAAGTTGTAAATGTTTTTTGAAGTGGTAGAGCTGAGCCGATCAGATGTCTCCTTAGTACCTATGTCCTCTGCAGTAGGACTTGTAACCTACTTTTACGAAGGGAAAAACCAACATATTAATTTACTACCATTGCTGCATAGTGGGATTTATGTGTGCCTTACTGTTAATTGGAGATTATCACATCAGGGCTCTCGTATCACTAATAGAACAACCCCTTAAATCATGAAACATGTAATCGTTGCCGGTCGAAAGTTGAAAGGCCTCCTTTTCATGCTGGCATTGTAGAGTTCTGTAAAATATAAAACCCCAGGGCTGTCCCTGAGAAGGGCTCAGGCATGGACACTGAGGCAGGATGGGGATGGGAGATGTGGCTGGAGATGGACATTATCAACACGTGGGAGGGAGGAAGGTGGAAAAAAGGAAGTCCTGGTGGAATCCATCCTTTACCTTTTTCATGGAATTCCCCTTGTAAGAAAGCACGGGCTGGCTCTGCATCCCGCCAGCGCCGGGGCAGTGGCTGCCTTTCCCCCAGAGCAGCAGCTCGGCGCTTTCCTCCTCCCTGGTTGTGGAGGGAAGGGCTGCACATGGCTCCGCTCTCCCCCTCCGCATCCCGTGCCTTCCTGCATGGCACGTTGCAGCCCCCTTCGCAGCCTCCCCAAAGCTGAGGAAGTGCAGGCGTATCCTGGCCCCAGCTGAAATGGGGGGAGCATCTCTCGCCCCTGGTCCTGCATGGCCGTGTTCCGTGGCAGCGGCTGGACACGGAGGGGCTGAGCTCTTTCACACTTGGTTTGCCCCCAGAAGAGGCTCCGTAGCCTGCTACAGGAATGCAGGTTTATTTACCTGCCCTTCCTGAGCCAGCTCAAATATTCAGCGACTAATAAACTTCCTCTGAGCCCGGTTTTAAAACTTATTTTTTTGTTAGAACACAGCTCTGTAGGCCAAATTTAGCACTGAAGAGGCATCATATGGATCATATGGAAGGCTGGGAATAAAATTAATTAATGCGTGGATTACAATGACCTATAAATGTCATTGTTTCATCTCAAAGATATATTGGTACTGTAATTTTTACTTAACTCTTTCAAAGGACCACATGTGAGCACCACTGAATGGATACGGAAATTATTTATACAGCATGTTAAGGGGACATTAAAGCATTTCATAGCATGTGGTAGGCCTCTCAGTGAGGCGAAAGACACAGATCAGCTATCCAGCTGTGGTGAGCTGCTTTGGCTGTGCCAAAGCCACCAGATGATGTAGCTTTCCTGCCTGCTTGCCGCGAAAATAAATGCAAGCCACCTCCCCCAGGAAGGAGCTGGCTGCACAGTCCTGGGCAGGGGATCCCCATCTTTAAATCTACACGGGGGGGCAAGGGAAGAGGTTTCAGTTTTCAGCTGTTTTACTACCTGTTTTGTGCCCTGGCTATATTTTCTACTCCAGGGTTGTTTGCCCCCTGTCTGGTAGGCACCAGCCTTTGCGTGGCCGCTTTGTACAGGGAACCCAGCATCCCCCAGAGATCAATGGCTTGTGGCTGCTGCCAGCTTCAGTCATTGTAGGGGTTCTGGAACCCTTTGTAGCTGCACCTCCTCTGCAAAATAATAATAATATGAATAGTAATAATTAAATAATAATAATAAAAATAAAATAAGAGCAAGCATCCATCCTGTATGGGCTCCAGCTCCCCAGGGAGGTGGCCAGATCCTCTGCCCCCCGCTGTGCCTCTGCCAGCCTGGTGTACCAGCCCCGCTTTGCGCCTTGGCGGTGAGCACTGGCTGAGAACAGCTTTTATACACATGCACACACAAATATATATATGTGTGTATATATAACTCTCTAATGTCTATATGAAATATAGATGTAAATTTTACTTTTATATATGTGCAAGATACTTACACTACATATATACAATATATATTTGCAATATAAAATAGCCATATGCACATGAAATGTGGATCAGAGCCCTGGGATGTAGGTGCATACGCGCCTCCTGTTACAGAGAATAATGACCATGAGCTATGGCAGCAACCTGGAGAAGCCTTCTGGTGACATCATAAACCAGCTGAGCTTTGCCCTCCGGGTTTATGATGATGTCATCAGAACACCTTGATAGAGAGTATCTTTAACCTCACAATTCACACTTGACCATCATTTATTTGATAATCTATATGCTGGGTGACACCGTTAACTGCTTTGTAGGCAGAGGCCAGAGTGGTGCGTGCGCTCCGCTGCCGCCGTCCCCTCCGTGAAGCCTGGGCAGGAGCTGGGGGCCAGGGACTGTATTTGCAGTACCAACCTGACCATGAGTTTGATTAACAGTCTGGGCTGACACGGGACTTCACGTGTATCTGAATGTCCTGGGAAATGTTTTTCAGAAGGCAAGTAGAGTGATTACTGATGATACTGAGATATCAATGGCCTGAACCAGGATGGATAGAGGTGCATGCCCTAAAACCTGGGTGCAGTTTCAGCTGCCTAAAAAATACCCGCCAAAATACAGCAGAAAGGCTATGGAGCCCATAGCGGCTTTTGAAAACTTGGCTGTGGCTCCATCGCACCCTGGGACCCCAATCACATCACCCATTTGGAAAATCATATGCAATGCATATTCCAGCCAGCCTGTGCCGACGTGAAACTGCATGCTCAGCATATAGATGATCACAACCACGGTTAGAGGAAAAAAACTTGCGTAACATTTACCAGAATGGCTACGAAGTGAAGTTGGGTAACATGTTCAGTAGGATAAAACCAAACCAAAACAAAAAAGAAAGACAGCAGGACAGCTTATATTCATTTTGAAGTGTATTTGACATTGCGATTTTTTTATTTTAGATGTACATGCTGGAGAAGATTGTAATGCAACAACATTGCTGCCGTGCGTGCCCTTTGGCTGGCACCTTTGCTTTTAAAACAATGCGGCCAGATTGATTTTTTGTTGAAGATTATGAAAATTATAAACAAGGCAGGGACACGTGCAAAGTGATCAGATTTTCCTGACGGCAGCAGTAAACCAAAACTTGGAGTTGGCACGGGGATTTCAAAACAAAGCAAGTTTTGAGTCATCTACATATCTGCATAGCAAAAAAAAAAAAGTAAAAAATAATAATAAAAAAGAAAATACTGTATAGGTACCTGGGAACCATAAGTTCCTCTCTCAAATTCCTATATATTAGTAAGGTATAAAAAGGTATTGGTTTCTGAAGTAACCATAGCAACATGTTTTCATGAGTTCCTGTTGAGAAGCCAAAAACCTTTGTGAGCAGTAAATCAACCGGTTTATATCTCTGAACTTAAATCTTTTATTGGTTACTGATTAACTTAACTGTGCTGCCTGACAAATCTTCATAATAAATAAGCTAACCAGCAAGTCTTTTTTTTAAAAAAAAAAAAAATCCAGCTAAGGATGTTTAAAGGACTATCAGGGAAACACGCTCTCTGTTACGATGCTTTGGCAGTCGGTGTGTGGTCATGTGCATGTTTCGACATGGATCCGAACCCCAGGAATCACGAGGCATGGAGTTATAAAAAAAGATCCCTCTGCAACTACTTTAAGTAAATAGAAGTGCTGATATTTATCAGCAGTGTTGCTACAGGCAAAATAATTAGCAGCTACTAATTAGCATGGTCCTTCTGCAGGAGTATAGTGGGAAAATGTCTGTTCACTGTGGTCTGTGCTAAAGGTGTGGGATAACAGCAGGAAGTTATACAGGTAAATCGTGGTATTTTAGCTGCTCACTCTGTGTGCATACCATAAATGTATAGCTTTCTTGAAGTCAGGATGTTGCTGGCTACATTTTGGGAGTGTTTTCTTTTTTTTTCCTGTTTTCTGTGGAAGGCTTATGCGACTTGTTGGCTTCCACAGTAAGTCTACATTTAAATTAATTAAACTGTTGACAGTTAAATTGTACTAAGTAGCTTCGATATAAAAGATGATTCCCAGATTTTTTTCCATGCAACTTGGAAAAAAAAAAAGAAAGAAAAAAAAAAGAAGAAAGAATCTGAGGAACTTCGTTCTAAACATCTGTCTGGGCAGATGTCAAAATGCAGAGTGTTACTGCTTTATACTGTGTGAGTATATGACACCATGTTATTACTCTTGGCTTAAATATTCACAATGGATTTTATGATCTATTTAAAAGAAACCTTTGATGGGAGTGTAAACTCTTATCTTTTGTCATACAATAAGCATCTTTGTGGAACTAATTCTAGAGTAAATATTGAAAAATAACAGAATGTTTTCTACGTCTTATTCACAGCGCATGAATATTTATACAGAGAGAATTACGGATATGTGACAGCAGAAAAGGTTTGGCAGATTTTCTTTGAAAATGAATTTTGGTGAATAAACTCCTTTTGAAGTGAGATCGTATTGTTCCGAATTGCTCTGGATAGAATCATAAGCTTTGAGCTGCCCGTTAGCCAGCTGATTATAATCTAGTACAATAATCTGCATTTCTTCAAGAAATGAGTGAGAGACAGTGTCAAGGACATTACAAATCCAATAGTAATTTAGGGAATTGAGCTAGAACGAGGCGATGCTTATAACGCTAATATTCCAGAAACATGTTGTTTAATTTTTGTTTCCAGATTGCATATATTAACCCATTTTATTAACCTGTCTATAGCCTTGATTCAATAAACCATTCCTATTCAGCAGAGCTCTAAAGCATATGTTTGCCTTTAAACACATGCTTAAATCCCATTGACTTTTTAATGCTTAAAGTTAAGGATGTGCTTAGAGGTTTTTGCTTGGCTTTGCAAAATAAAATTTTTAAAAAAATTATCCTGGGGAAAAAAACCCCACAATAAAGAATGAAATAAATAAATAAATAAACCAAAGCAAACCCTCAAACTGTTAATTTCTCCCTGTACTCTCAAGAACCCGTAAACTATTTTTAACTAAACACCTGAAACAAACTGAAAAGATTTTCATGCCTTATTTTGGCGTGTACTTGGACCTGAAATCGTGGAGACTCTCTGCCAAAGAGACAAACAATAGTGGGAATATCTCGCTGTTTGCTTAATGAGCAATGAATGGAAGTGTGAAGGTGAAAAGACAGATTCTGGGTTCGAGAGTGACAAGGTGAGACTGCTTCTTTATCACACCTTTCTTTTTTTTAAACACAAGCATCATTTTCAAAGCAGTAAAAAAACCCAACAACAACAACAAAAAGAAATCCATAAAATCTGTGGCTGGGAATTGCTCCGTAGCTCGCAGCCAACTGATTTGCGTTTACTCCCATTGCTTGCTTCATGGGAAATGTCAACTTGCTACAGAAAGTTTTAATTGGTTTATGAGTGATATATTCAAGCTGCTTATTTCCTAAAACATCTGGTTTTGTTTTAGTTCCCCAATGTCAAATGGTTGGTGATATCCCAAGGTAGCATGCTGTTTCCAAATCATATTTCCTGGGGTATCTATCAATAAAAAGCCCCTTAAATTGAGCATAATGAAATTAGTACAAGGTAGTTGAGAAGTCTCCAGAATCAAGATATCAAAACATCCCTATTTCCATTATTTTCTTCCATATTGCTGGTGATTGACTGCTTTTGGGGCTTGGAGGAAGGAAGCCATGAGAGTTATGGCTTATTTCATCTTTTTCCCCCTGCTACCTCTCTGATGGCCTTGAGCAACTCTAATTTGTATTGTTAGGGAAACTGGAATTAATCCAGGAGAAGCACAAGCCTCGTGCTACACCCAATGGCAAAATCCAGTCATTTTTCTACTCTGTGGACAGGGAGACTACAATTTGTTTGAGGATCTGTCAGCTCCACGTGACGACGGGAGTCCTAACGTAAACAGGCAATTGTGAGAGCTAAAAATGAGCAAAACATTTATAAGAGGTTTTCATCTGCATGCACAGACAAAGAACCCCTCAGTTTCTCACCACCCTGTGGCTTGAGCCAGAAAGGAAAAAAGAGACTTTTAAAAAGTGGTGATCTCTCCCCAGTACCTGAATATATGCAGGGGTCTTCTCTTTGGGTCGCAGAACAGAGTAGATTTGCAATATTTATCTAGTATGTGGCCCCAAACCCAACTGGATCTATTTTCGTCCATCAGTTATTGGGATTTCCACCCCAAGCTTTTGGGGAAAGGAACACTTGAGAAGTCTTTTCCTGAGTTAAGGAAAACCAGTTTGAGGCAAAGGCGGTCCAACTGAAACTGGTCAAAATAAAGCCCCACTCCAGACTACACTGAGTGTTACTTATCAAACTAAGCCCCAAACCAGAAGACTGGGGGGGAGGGGGGGAAAAGAAATAAAATAAAAGTTTGCAGATTAACTTTTTTACCAAACTCATTTGCACCCGAACAAAATGAAGTTATAAGGATAAAATTCTCAGCAGATTTGCACAGCACAGTAATAGCCTTTATGCTTGGAAATTTATGGGCCATGGACAGTTTATAAGAAACGATGTAGTTCATCAGAGAAGCAGACTGATGGAGCACATGGGAGCATTCTGTGCAGGAAGTTGGGTTTTGGAATAATACTTACTTTGATAGAGTTGTTTTGTTAGCTAAGTAAAACAGTAGGGAAGCCAATGGCCACTTAGGCTTCAAACATAAATATATATTTATAAGTCACCCAGCTGCTTAATTGAGATCTCTAGTGTTTTCCCTAAGTATATCTTATCCAAAAAAACAGAACAGAATGCAGAAAATAACAACAGCAGCAAAGACCTGCTGTATGCGGAGGTTCATTTAATCAGTCAGTAGTAGTTATGGGGAGAATAGAACGTTATTTTCGGGGCAGATTTGTTGAGGTTTCCGGAGGCTCTTCAGCCCGAGTAGCAGCTCAGGTCGGGCTCACATTGCTCTCTAGCAATGTATTCCTGAAAGAGCAGTGGGATAGATGCCCTTGCTGTGTTTCTGTCTTCTCCTGGTGGCTTTTCCTCCAGAAGACGAGTCCAGCATTAAGTTGTGTCTGAGTAGGGTTACCACGTGCTTGCAACCCAGTTTGGAAAGATAAACGCTGGGGTTCTTGCCAGATGCTGGCTGTGTTGGCCATGGAGGGGGAGGGAAGTACACGGGGCTTCAAAATGTTCTCCAAGGGAGGTTGCACAGGGAATGGCTCATTAAATTTGAGCAAAGAACTGGAAAATAAGATTTCACACTCCTAGGCTCAAACAGCCTGGGTGAATTTGGGATCCCTGGAAAATCTTGAGGAAATCTGGCAAGTTCTAGGGAGGTTCAGGGAATACTCTGGAGGTTTTTGTGAAGGTGTTTTATTCTTGGAGGAGAGCTCCAAGGCGAGGTAGAGGGTAGGGCCTCCCACTCTGAGCACCCTGGGGTGCTGGCCAGCTCTCAGAAGCTGCGTCTGGCTTTACTTGTGCATTCCGAGACGGGTGGATGTTGGCGTCTTGGGCTGGGCTTCAGCCCTCCCACAGCCACAGCTCTTCTCACATTAAGAATGATGGTTTTAATCCATGCCTTCTTCCCAGGTGAATGTCCTAACCTGGAGGCTGCTGAATACTTAGGGATGTGGCTCCCGGTCTTTTCTGATGCAATTGTTTCTCCCTGTAAAGGTGGTTTAACATCAGTTGCGACTCAAACCAATTCTTTGACAACTCCTGGATTTGAGCTTGAGGGCTGAGTTTTCTCTCCCTCCCTCCCTCCTTCCCCTGCTTCAGGAGACTGGGCTGAACTGGCTTTGGTGTGAATCCCAGTTCTTATGCATCCACCTTTTCCCCCAACAGGGGTACCTACATCCTCTGAAAAAGTCTAATTTTAGGAAGATGTCTCTGCTCAACCAGGGATTTAAGCACAGGCCGAGATTTAAATACTTACTATGGTAATTTACTTAATCGGGACCCCAGAAGTATTGAAGGGTCTTATTAGCAAAACTGGACAGATCTGTGAAGAAACATGATGGACAAGTACTGCTAAGGACTGTTTGCTGAGC
Source organism: Falco naumanni (assembly GCF_017639655.2). NCBI lineage: Eukaryota > Metazoa > Chordata > Aves > Falconiformes > Falconidae > Falco > Falco naumanni. Next base: position 88,571,752 of record NC_054059.1, on the reverse strand, counting down.
ACTGGAATATCACTGTCATGTCCAGCCTGGCCAGCTTCTGGGGGACCAGGGTCTGTTCTGGTGCCCCTGGGACCATCCTGCGTGCTCACCACAATGCCCGATGGCTGGAAAGATGCTCTCAGCTGATCACCTTTAATTTCCGCTTCCCCCCACCCCCAGCTCTCAAGTACATTTGTGTTCAAACCAGGGTTTGCTCCTTATCATGCTCGCAGCCCATTTCCTCCTCCTGTTTTATAGGCAGTGAAGTCTAAATGGTAAATTAGTGACGACATCATTATTATGGCAGTAGAGTGCAGTGCCATCCTAATGCTATTCCCTGTAGGAGCGAGCAGAAGGGGAAACTAGGATGGAAGCGATAACGATAACATTCCAGTATAAATATCTAAAACGGTAGCCAAAAACTGCTGTGCTGCTCTCTGGCTTTTCCTGTAGCTTCATTTCGCCAGCTGAAAACATCCTGGAGAGCATTCGCTCGCTTCAGGAGTATCCTGCTTTCCCAAGGTGCAGCCGGGTTTATCCGCAGGGGGGATTGGCTCTCCAGGATTATGAAGAGCTCTTCCACCACGTTCACACCTTCCTTGGGAGAAGTGCCATCAGTGACTCCCCCCCGAGGTTACCAGGGAGCCGGAGCTGGGCACGGTGGGGACTGGCTGCTTTGCCTTTCTTGTGTGACGTGGGGGAAATCTTTCAGCGCTCGGTCGTTTATTCTGTTTGGTGGCACTTGCCCAGAAAGGATGGGGAGAACAGATCTTGAATAATATCGTGGTTCGGGCAGCTTAAAGGTGTTGAAGAGAGCTGTGTGACATCAGTTTATAGTATTTTAAAATGTGGTTTTGGCAAAGCTGAACTGACAGTTCGTTTCCCATCCCACAGAGGTTGCCTTTGAGCTCTGGGTTTGCCCGAAACCTGAACATTTCTGTGGACTTCAGACAAATCTTGTCATTTCTGAACTCGACAGTTGTCCTCTAGTGTCACCCCCCATTACAGACCTCCACGGGTACACCGGTCCTGAGGTGTGCTGCAGCCTGCCTCTGTGCTTTGCTAGAAAGGGATGTCCATGCCACCCTTACCTGTAGTGGCAGCCTGGTCCTTCCAGTGAGGAGCTGGGCTTTTAGCTCTGCTGCTTCTTGATGCACCATCAGCTGCAAAAATCTCCCACGCCTGAACTCAGGGGAGTTCACCCTTTGCAAAACTCAGGCCTCGGTTTGCTCTGTGGCAGAGGACACACACCCTATATAAGCTGTCTGTCTGAAGGGATGAGCAAATATATTAAGCGCTTCTGGTCCCCAGTGGCTTGGTAGGTTGGAGGGGCATTGCTGAAGCTCATCTGAGTGCCCAGCGCTGCTGTCTCTGGACTCGCAGCACATACCTTCATGCAGAGCTGACCCTTGGACATGGTGCACACAGATGTCCACACCGCTGTCCCTGTCCCTCGGCCCTGCGTCACTGAACAAAGCTGCCTCCTGCCTAATTGTAAAAAATTCCCATTTTGTGGGTGCTTGTTCACTTATGGTTTGAAGTCCAGGGTTTTGACTAGATGCAAGTCTACTTTTTAAATTCAAGGGTGGAAGAATCTGTTTTACTCACTTAGAATTTTAGTGGTTCCTCCCCTTCCCCCTCACCCCCCCCCTTTTTATTTTTCTTTGAATTAGAGGTCTTATTTTAATGAAGACTTTAATATTGTGCAACTTGAACAAAGCTTTAGTTTGTATAAAGAAGAACCACAGACCTGTAAAACCAACAAATAAGGTAGAAAGGAAACAATTGGTCATTTATAAGGAGGGAGACCTTTGTGCCCGAAGTGCGTCACGGCGCTGGGGCTTGTCTGGTTCTGACTGCAGCGCTGATGCACACCAGGAAGCAAAACTACCCGCCTGCCTTTAAGCAAACCAGCTGGTATCACTACTGGTCAGCAGTGTTGTCACCTCCCCTATTGCTTTCCTGTCCCAGGATCTTGTTCTTAGGGGTGTCACTCATCGCTAGGTGGGAGTTGCAAAGGCACTGGGGGTGCTGATGGTCTCCCTCTGCAGCCCAGTCAGCCCTCACCCTGGACTTCACAAATCTTCCTCCTGTTCCCTGGGAATCAGTGACATGACAGAGGGTCTGGCAGTGGGACAGCTGGCACGGCTCAAAGGTGCTGGAGCTGTGGCGGTGACCGTCTGACCCAAGGATGTGCCGCCTGGCTCTCCCTGCCGCTCTCGTGGCCTCCTGCTCTCCTTTCTCCTCATGTGGCATGTCCTCTTCAGCGTATTCATCCTGCCTTTGGTGTCTCATGGCAACTGTGTCAGACGGTTTATTTGTACTGTTTTTCTTTTACCCTGCAACTGAACCCGGTCTCCTGGGAAATATGGGCCAAGCCCAAAAGACATTAACGTGCCTGCCAAAACGTCATTTTTTGAACCTAGGGAGGAAAGGAAAAAAAGAAAGGCAAAAAGAAGGGCCATCCCATCCTAGGTATGGCCATATTTTGTGACTTTCATCATGTTTATAAGGTGGGTATTTCTCAAGTGATAGGAGCTCATGCAGAAGTAGCATTGCAGAAGTCATGGTGAGTGGTGCTGGAGGAGACCCTGGGAGCCCACCAGGTCCAGTTCTTCACCAACACAGAAGCAGCCATTCCCAGACGAGACCAAAAAACCCGAGGGGACTGAAGGCTGGTTTGCATGGTCCTGTTTGGACTCCATACCTCTAAATTCAGTCAGACCCAAACACTGAAAGAATTTTTGATGTCTTCCCACTGACGTATTCCCACTGTGTATCTACACTGTGTGTATTCCCACTCTTGTATTATCATTACCAGGCCCAGCAAAAGAAGAAATATCAAACCTTCCTTTGTCATGGTCTTCCTCAGTTTCTCAGTTTGACACTGCTGCCATGCTACCACTCCAGGTCTATGTTGCTTCAGCATTCAAGAAGACTGTTGGTTTTCTGGGTGGTTTTAAGCCAACCTGGCTGGTTTTCCTATGGACGCAGTGGTTTCTGCAGGAGCTTCTCGGCATGTACCACTGACCTCCTGTCACTGAGCCCCCATTCACTGGAGGTGGCCAGAGTTTTGCAGGGGGCACATTTTTTTGGTTGTTTCTTTTTTGTCTTTTGCATGTGGCAACCTTAGAGGAAGCCCAGATCTTGCTCACACCTCAGATCCCACGGTGGCCTTCCAGATGTCCCCACTGCCAGTGGGAGATATGGCAATCAATGGTGGAGAAATGTCAGATGACTTAATAAATACATAGCATGCAACACAGCTTCACAATGAATTTGCTGGTTGGTGTTCCTGGCCCGTCAGATGTGGGAAACTGCAGCCTTTGGGGTGGTATCAGGTAAATTTTGGTCCTCTGCCAGGAGAGCTTGTAATATTCCATGTTGGCATCAATTTGGGTTTTCAGCAAGTGGGAGAACAGCAGGAATTGAAGCTCCTGGAGGTGATAGTGGTCAACTGCTTCAACAGCAGTGTCACACATTGGGCGGGGGAGGGGGGAGAAAAAACCCAAGTTTTCCAGGATATCTAATTGCACTGAGTGGTGGCTGGAGGGGTCCTGCAGTGCATTTCATGAGAGTTTACATAGTTCTGGATCCTCTACCACTTAGAATGGAAAAAAGCAAGCCAATCTGTTTGATCAGGCCTCTCCCACTTGATATGTGTATTGGATTCTACATTAAAGCTTTTAACAGTTACGTACACATCTGAGCTGGAGCTATTGTTAGCCCATGTGATGGATTAAGATCAAGAATGTTAATGTTATCCAAAGGAACGCTTTTTAATGTATATTGCGATTGTATAAACAGGGTCACCAGAGCTAAATGGGATGTCAATGACCTATGAAGATCATAAAGTAAACAAAAGATCTTAAAATAAGCATGTAACCTGAACATGTCGGGGATTGTTGTATATCAAAGGCATTTGCTTATATAAAGTAAGGGAAAATTACTTACGGGTAATGTTGTTTGCCACAAGTCTACCTCTTGCCTGCTCTACAAAGGAAACCTACCCGGAGGGACTGCAGTATATCTCCATCTACCAGGAAGCACTGAGCCCATGGCCCCGACCGAGCAGAGCCTAGCTTTTGTACGCATGTAGTAAACACACGCTTAAGTCTCAGGGAGCAGCTATAAGCCGTTATTGTTGGTGAATGGAGAGGCTCCTCCGTCGGAGGAGGGAGGAGAGGGAGGAGGATGACCCCACCAAACACTGCTGCCAGGAGGGTTTGGAGCCCTGGTGACACAGGGACCATGGCAGGTCCATGAGGCTGGCCAGCTGAGTGGGAATTAGTGTTCACCAGATGGTCACAAACACCACGAAGAGACTAGGAGCTTATTGTCTTTTTCTTTAAGTGCATTAGCATTTCCCTTTTTGCTTCCACATCATCAGGATCGAAAAGTAGGGGCTTGTTTGGTTTGGTTTTACTTACTGCGCAGCCCCTAAGTGATTGCCGTGGCGGGGTGAGCCCCTTGTTCAAGATGCCCTAACCCACAGGGCTTAAGGGAATTCTTGTTAAGATTGCAGGGTTAAAATCAGAGATCTGCCCTGGAATAAGGGGATCCTGGGGTCTTCCCTGTCCTTAGCGCAGCTGGTCATCCTGCCAAAGTGCAGAGCCTTTCATTTGTCCTCATTGAATTTTATACCTTCTTCAAGCTGCTTCTCCAGTTTTGAGTTCTAATTCTGTCCTTACGGTACCTCCCAGCCTGGTCCCCTCTGCAGATGTAGTGAAGATGTTCTATCCCATTCATTGTAGCAGTCATGGAAACAGTAGCCAGGACCAGGACACTTCTGCCATTACAACTGGGAATGGGAGAGAACAGCTTTTTGGGAATGGCTTTAAGAAATCGTGTTGCACTTTGCCCAAAATAGTTCTATCAAGACCATGTTTTCCTGATTTACTTATGAGAATGTCATAAGAAAAAGTTTACTGAAGTTGTGGTATGCGATAATTATTGCTCTCTCTGTACAGGCTGTAATGCTATCGTAGGAGGAAATTCTATTAGTCTGATAATATTTGCTCTTGGAAAAAGTCTATGCTGGTCAGCCCACATTTCCTTGTTATCTTCTAGGTTGCTTTCAGATTATTTACTTGTTCCAGATTTTTTTTCCTAGCATGTTGAATTGCTGTTCTGGAGTACTCCAACTCTTCCAAAAATAAAACAACAACAACAAAAGAAGACTGAAAAAGAAACCCCCAGAAGACCTTCACCTGTCCTCCATGAGGTCTCAGATGAACCTTTGGGAAGTGGCCACAGCTAGTTCCTTAATTACTATCAAGTGACATTCATCAAGCCCAGCTGAACTGGAAGCATCTGGTTTATTTAAGCTCTCTCTGAGCCTGTTCTACTGTGGCTTCAGGCTAGGAGTTTATCTCTTGGCTTCTGGAATTATTTGTATGGGGTCCTGAGTTATGGTTGATCTCAACAAGGACTGATGCAAAGCAAACTGGAGAAAATGGGATTAATTGGTGATTATTGTTATTTTTTTTATCTCCTTCCTGTGTGGTACTATGGTGCTGGTTCTGCAGAAATCCTACTGGACAGGAGAGCTCCAAGTAAGATAAGGATGTGACTTTATTTCACCCTTTAGTTTCTGTTGCTCTCTGCCAGCAGCTATGATCTTGGATCTCTAAATGCCGTGCGGGATAGCACGTAGGTGAAATAAAACTTGGTGCCTGTGGTAGGGCAGGCCTCGGTCCTCCTCCCTGAGAAGCTGGGCACTGGGACCAAGGGAGGTAACTGCTCCCAGTTGCTGGCAATAAATAATCCCTTTGCCTGCAGCCCTGACCCTGATCCTTCCCATATGTGCCCTGACTTGCAGCCCTGCCAGGGCTGAGCTTGCGAATGCAACTCTCGGGCAGGACAATGCTGCCACTAAGGAGTGGGGGACTGTGGAGCTTCTGTTCCCTGTGGCTTGTTGCTTCTTTTCACATCTAGTAGCCTGTTTCTGTGGCCTTTCTCTCCCCTCTCATCAGGGGTAGGAATTTAAGGTCTTGGTGCCTTAAGCTGCTCAGGGAGGCCAACATCCAAGAGCTGTTCCCACCGCCTCAGGGTTTTGCTGTCTGGCACAAACCCCACGCAGCCTGTGCCTCACACGTCCCACGGCTGCTCTCCCTTTCCCAGGGGCAGGAAAGCGTGTCCAAGGCTGAGGAGGCCTGAGAACCCCGTTCTCCCTGATGTTGTGAGCATAAACCTTCTCCCAGCTCCTAGGAGAGAGTTATTGATGTTTGAAGTGGTTGCTTTGGTTGCCAGCTGCCCAGCAGCATCCCTCATTGTTCCCCTGTTGCCTCTGGGGGTTTCTTTGTTTTGGTGTAATTTGGTTTTTTTTTGTTTATTTTGGAGAAAGTTAGTTTCCATTTACCTTTGGGAATTTTCTGTTAATGTGAACTGGAATATCAGTGTTTCAGAAAGATGCTATAGAGAAACAGGCGCTTGTCCCTTGGCTACTGGAAAAGAAGAAAAAGTTCACAACGTTGATAGACCTTTGCTTTTACATTTCCTGGTGCAGGCCTATAGCTTTGATTTCTTCCTTAGATATGTGTACCAACGCACCACAAATTCGTGTAAATCCCCCACATACAAAACGGTCCTTGCTACTTGAGCAAGCTCTTCACAGCATGCAAAAATTCAGCTGTTCTCCATTACAGTTATTACGATAGTAATCAGCAATTTAAAACTCTTTCAATAATTGTTAGACCAAAAGGTTTTGTTTATTTGTTTACTGGGATTGAATGATGGTTATTATCAGCTTTGAATGACATCCAGCATTCATTTCGCAGCTCTGTTTTCAAATATTTGGGGATGTCCTTGTTAGGATGTTTTCAATGCAATTTCATTCACAGCAATTCCAAAGCACGCGCGCTGTATGTGATCAATTAATTACCGCTTGTAATCAAAATTTTTCTTAACATGCGGAAACACAGACAGCAAATATGCCTTAAAATGTCTTTGTTTAGTCAGGAAACGACCTCCCAATGTGCTTTAAAATATGTAAATAGGTTTGTGCTCTATGATGAAGCATTGCTCTGTGGTTTATCTGAAGAAAGACTCCTCTGTGGAAGGGATGCAGTGGCTGGCACTTTGCATGACTGAATAGTGGGGCTTTTGTCCTCCTGACTTCAGGGACTGCGACAGTGTGATGCGATAGCTACTGTCTTGAGTTTTCTGGTGGGTACTTAGGGCTGGAAACACAGCAGGTGCTCAGGAGAAATTACAAGGTTGCTGGAGGAGGAGGGCAAAGAAAGCTCTCAGCTGATTAAATTACTTCCCTTGCTGGTAGAAATTAAACCCATTTCTTAAACTGGTCCAAGTGACTTTGGGACAACATTCACGTCCTAATGGAAGTTAAGCACCAAACCTCTTCAGGTGGTTACTGGGTGCCACTTCTGCTGTGCTTTGCATGATGGATATGGTGTTTTTTCTTGGGAAAGTGACCACTGAACTGGAATCAGCCAGCTGAAAGCGGGAGGTGAGTTCTGGGGTTAAGGTGAAGAGCTGTTTGGGAGAGATTAGCTTATCCCCTATCTGCCCGTCACAGGGCTTTTCCTGTTTGTTTGCCTGCATCATCTTCCAAAACATCTGGCGCTGGCCTTTGTCGGGAGCACCATCGGCAGGTTAGATCCTGTGTGGTCTTGTCTGTCGGGAAGGAAGGGCATTTGGGTAAGTTAAGTAGCTGGGAGTCATAGAAAGGGCTGGTCTTGAAGGGAGTGTTCAGCTGAAGATGGATGAGCTCTCCTGCTTCGTGGACCCGTTCCCCCTGTTACCTGATTTCTTTATGACATGCTGGCAGTCGCCGTAGCTGGGCTCTTGCTGCGAGACAGTCAGCGCTGCACTCACAGCACTGCAGGAAAAATAAACCCATTCAGACGAAGCAAAACACTTGGAAAAACATGGAGATGCCTTTTATTTGGTAGTATTTTTTTTTTTTGGTTGGTCCTGAGTAGTGCTTCCTCTTAAAGCTTTGCATACAAAGACCTTTTTGTGAGGGTTTTCAGCCTTTGCACTAGATTTGGCTGTTTTCTTCTGACGCCACTATCATAGAGGAGGAGGAGAGAGGAAAGGGCTGATGAGAGGAGCCCATTAATGAAAATTAGATATTGTTTAAATTTTGGTCACTGTCTTGAAGCCATATCAAGCCAAGCCTTGGGTTTTTTTTTTCTTTTTTTTTTTTTCCCCTTCTCCACCTGATTAAAACAAGAGAGGTCAAGTTCTTCCCAGTGCGGTACCACCATCCAGAGCATTGAAATGGGGGTCTCAAGAGATCTGGTTAGGTTTTCTGGGTTGTCCAGGCAGATTGATGCCATCTGGAAGTATGGCTGGGGAGAGGATTTGAAATCTGGACTCTGATACTGGTTTTTCAGTCTTCCATTTTTCTAAAGTAGCTTTTCAGTGGGACTAAATGACTTTAATTGTATTGAAGGAGCTTGACTAATTCACACCAGCTGAGGGACTGGCCCCTGAAGGTCTGGGCTGGCCTGTTCTTTCTGTGTCATTTTTTTAAAAAATATTCAACTTTTTGGATAATAGTGTAGAAATGGAAGTCCTTGGGTGCTTTGCATTCAATTTGAGATGCAGCAGCACCTTCTGAGTATGTAATTCCATGGTGGCTCTGGCCAAAAGAGATGCTTCCACTTACAGAAGTGGGCATCATTTGCTCGCTTCCACCTCCCTCCAGGAAAGGGATGATGAGCTGGTGGGCTGAGGCTCTGGCAGAACATGTCTGATAGTCCTTGCCTAGATGGGCTAGAATGTCTTACACCTTTGTAGGAAGAGAATGAGCAGGAAGCAAAATACAGCTCTCCCTCTGCTTTTGTGGTGGTGTGGAGGTGCCAGGTTGTGAGCTGGGCTGACAGGGTGCTCTGCACCTCTTTGATTGCACAGGGTCTGCTTGGTGGGCACAAACCCCCAGGCTGGGGGCACCGATGCTGGGAAGCACCCCTGCCACTCGGGTGTCCCAGTGTGGTATGGGTGCAGCCCGTGTCTTTCATTGCCATTGGAACCTCTTAGAAATGGGCTTCTCTGCTCCAGGGTGCAAAGTCCTGGGCTTCTGAGCCTGTCTAGAGTAACGTTAAGCTTTCTGTGATTCAGCTGAACAATGCATAGAAATCTTTACATATTTTTTTGTGTAGCTGAATATACAGTGCATCCTACTTCTTGTGTGTGGGGGGATTTTTTTTGTTTGTTTTTTTAAGAAGAAAGAATACTGTGGTTGGGGCGTTAATATTTGACTGCATCTTTCTTTTGGTCCCTTCTTCTTTATTCTGCCTTAACTGTACAGTCCTTTAAAGGTGGTGGGGGGGGAAGAAAGGAAATATCCTGCTTGTCACTCTCTCAGATGGTATTAAATGACCTTGCTGGGAAAGAAGGAGCTTCTTCTAGGTAGCAACTCCAAAGCTTTATTGTTAAAGTCCCATCCTGTTTGTTCTTAAGGCCAAAGGCATTAAACCCACAAATATACATAAATAGGAAAGTTAAAAGAGAGGGAAGAAAATAATGGCAAAAGGTAAGAAAGCACAGCTTCTGATGCTTACAGCTTGCTTGCTGGAAAATGTTTGCAATAGCCTTGCTTGTCATGGGCTTTAAGGGAGTTGGACCAGATGCTCAGCACATGTAAATCTTGCTCCATTGTACCGCTGTACCTGGCCTGCTGTCTTAGCTTGCCTCCAAGCAAGGACCTCAGGAGAGGGTTTCTCCATGGATGAGCAAGTCTGACCTTTATTAGTCAGGAGGTTAAGAGGAGAGAAAATAGAAGACACAAGAGGAGACCTAGAGTGACTATTGATAGCAACCAAGGTTTACATCTCAGGTGTGGCTGAGGGATTCGGCTGAACCTGATAATCCCTATATCCTTGTCTGGAGCAGAGCTGCACTGACAGGCATGCTTCTTGTTTTCCTCTGCTCAGGCAGCTGGGTTGGCACACCTTTTAATGCCTGCAGGCAACGTAATGAGGAATGGCCGAGCAGCAGACTTGGTGAGGATGTTCTGCAAAATTACCTGCCTTTGAGTTGTAAAGGGCCTCTTGGCAAAGCAATCTCCCAAAAGCATGGAAACCTTGTTCTAGCACAGCTAGTCACCAAAAGAAAATACCCGTTCATCCTAGGTGTGATGGGCTTCTTTGTGATTATCTTTGTGCCACCTTGGGCTGGGAGGCCATGCACTTAGCTGGTGGTGAAGGTGAGAGTCTCCTCTGTGCTTCTCCTCACTGCCATTTGTGTTTGCATCTGGTCCTTGCTCATATACAAGCAACCTCCTTGTGAACGCTACCTTGATGTGGCTAGGATGGTCCTCTGACCTCACCGCACATTTCTCAGCAGCCGTGTCGTTTCCTCCTGTTGAAGCCCATCAAGTTGTCATTACTTACTTGGGGGTTTTTTTGCAAATAATTCTTACATAGGATTTTTATGTGCTGAGGTGTCTGCCTGCTGCCTTTCACCTGCTTAGGACAAGGAAAGACATCATTGTGAACTTCAGTACAGTGATTCCTCTACATAAATATTTTACAAAGCTCGCATGAGTCCTTTGGGGTTAGGAATGATTTGTCCTGTCAATTCAAAATGTTACCTAATACTAATAAATGCTAGTGAAGAGCTTGTAGCTGGCATCGTATACCAAAGCACTATGCACTCATTAGGAATCACCTATGCAAGTGCAAGGCCAGCCAAAATAATCTCCTAATCAGTTATAAAAAGTCTACAGTACTTGTCAGGAGCTCAGTGTGGGGCAATAGCATTGAGAGTTGTGGTTTCTGGCTCAGGCACTAAATCTGTTGCACATGGAGACAAGCCAGAGTAAGGAGGACCTCACTGGGACCCAATCTTTCCCATGTTTGGGGTAAGGGAAGGGGGATTTGAATTAAGAATGTAAGTCTTCAGATAGCTGTTACTTTGGGATTATCACCATTATAAAGGGAACAGTGTATGTCAGAGGTCTGCTGTTTTGTGGGGACACATCTGTGAGTATTTTCCAAAATACCTGTCTTTTCCCATGTGCCAGAAGCCTCCCTGCATGTCACTTCTTACGTGAATCGGATGGCATGTGTGACTTGGCATGCGTGAGGCTGCATAAGGGATATCTCAGGGTGGTACGTATTTTTTTTTCCGAAGGCGGTCCTCATACTATGCATGATATCTTCCCATGTGAGGAAAATGCTGACCTTGCCTGTTGAAGTTACTTTATGTCTCCTGGTTGCTGGTGCAAAGCTTTTGCAGAGAGGAACAGGCTACTCTTATCTTGCATGTTCTACCTAAGTTACTATTAAAATTTCATTTGATATGTTCAGTGATTTAGGACTTTAAAGACCCCTTTGGCCTACCGTAATTCATGAGTAAGTATGTCATCGTTCTTAAATGGAAAAAGAGTTGAAGTGTCTCCAAAGGATATATTTTTGACTAGGGCTGGAAAGCTTAATTGGTCACTTGTCAGTCGGCTTTTAATAGAAGCTGAAATCAGGAAATATCAGAATATGGCTCCTGAAGCGCATTCTGTAATCAAAGGGGAACGTACATTTTTTCCTAAATGCCCAAATACTATGATGATTAACTGAGGAATCTCTTCCCTGCAGTTGTTCCATCTTAGAGTGATAGATGGTTATAGGGGTCAAATCCGTCCTGCGTGGCTATGTTTGCTCCTGCCCCGAGGAAGCACTGAGGTCCGTGTGATGTGGTGGGACCACCAGTGCCTTTTGCCGACAGCGTCCAGGCAGCAGGGGACAGTGTCTTGTGCTTTGGCCCCTCCAAAGTGATGCTCCCGAGGGTCAGCAGCAGCCTCAGCCTTTTGAACACGGAGTACGCACATTGTGGGTCAGACCTGGGAGAAGGTCTATGTTCTACTACTTATTTCCCTGGAGCTCCTCAGATCTGCACCTGGGAGCTCGTGGGCTGGTGGGGTTTGTCTGTCTCTCTTCAGCCTTCTGCCCAGTGCCCTGTTTGCCATCAGACGTGTGTTGGGAGCCCTGTTTTGGTGATGCCTCAGGTGCCAGTCGCATTTAGGGCCGTTGGGTTGAACATGCCATGTGGCAAGGATGGTTGCGTCCCTCTGCCGGCAGCTTTCACGCTGGCTTTGGCCAACAGCACAGCTCTGCTGCGCCTTAGAGAGACACAGGAGCTTGACCCACATGCCAAACTGTGCTTCCAAAACTAAACATTTGGGCAGGCAAATTCTGTTGGTTTGGCATTTTAAAGCTGTATACGTGCCTAGCCGGTAGCTGAGGCTGCCTGAATGTTCAAATTTTAGCTGCTTTGGCTTTGTCCTTCTATAAATATTCAGTCATCATGCTTTTTTTCATTGGACCAACAAGGAGAAAACTAGAAATTAGTATTTTAAAAATTATTGTCTTCACGAGGGCAGTGCAATACTTATGCTATAGGCATTCCCACAAACTAGGATGGGTTGAAGTAGGCTTAGCCCCTGGTTTATGAGACCAAGGTCAAATGTGACATGTTTGCAGATGAGGAATTGTCAGGATTGCTTTGCCAAACCACGTTACCAAAATTCTAGTTCTTTGTGCATCAGCACGGTATTTATTTGGGTTGCTGCTTGAAGGCGCTAGGATGAAACCTGCTGCATCTGCTGTTTTGCATGGTGAGTGTAACAAAGCGTGTGGTTGATATGACTGGGTACTGGCTTTTGTGCAATTGCTCATGTTTTGTCTTCATTTTCTTAAGTTTTATACACTTTCTCAGAGAAAGAGGCTTGGGATATTTGCGTAGGTGTCCATGGGTGCCTGGTGGGAAAGGCACCTTTGTCCTGATTCTGTGTTTGATGGGTGGGATCACTGCTCCAAAGTCAACAGTTAAGTCATAGATGCTGTGAATCCTTAGGATCCCCAGGCTAGAACACATGTAAGAAGTTGGGAATAGCTTCTGCAGAGAGGAAACTCTTCTGCACTTAAAATACAGACAGAAATACTTCCTACTTATTCAGCAGCTTCTGCAACATGCTGTGGAAGTGACAGCAGGTCCCCGACAGGACTGCACACTTGGATGTCCTGGGCTGGATCTAGCACGTGCACCAGTGTCACTTGGAACTGGATCTAGAAGATGCACTAATGGTGCTTGGACTTCCACAAGCCACCAGGCAGAGGATGTCTCCCACCTTCTTAAGTGACCCCACACTTCTTACCTCCCTGCTATGCTGGACTGGGCAAACTGGAGCCAGCCCATTGACACTTGTTTTAGGAAAGTTGGCCAAGTTGTCTGATGGAAAAATAAGGGTGACCAGAATGGTGCTGCGTTAGCAGATTAACACGTGAGCAGCCCGTCAGTGTGAAATGAGGGCATGCAACAGTGGAGTGGAAGAGGTTTTTCTTGTAACTTGCCACAGGCTCGGTCATGGCATGCGTGTGGTGAGGTCTCACCCCCACCGCGCTGGTGATGCACATGTTTTGTGACTAATCCTGCAATGACAGCACATGAGCTGAGGGTCTCCGAGGTATGGTTTCCCATGCTCTGCCAGCACTTCCCTTCCAGTGAGCGTAAAGCTTCAGCTCCAACCAGGTATCTTAGTACCACAGGACTTCTCTATTTAATTGAAATTACTTTGCAAGACCATCCAGAATAAACACTTTGGACAACAGAACACGGTTGGTAATATGGAACATGTGATTTTTTTTAAACTTTTTTTTTTTTAACAAACTGCTCCGGGAAAATGTTTCCACACTGACAAAAACAGAACAAATGTAGGTCAGTGTCTGAAGGAGATGAAAGAAGCCAAGTGTAATGAGAGCCTATTGTTTCATGCTGACATATGCAGGAAGCTTGTGGAGAATGAACATCAAACTAAAATGTGAGGAAAAAAGAATAGAAGGCATGAAAATCATCATACTCAAGAAAACAAAGGGATCAGAAAGTTAAGGGGCACGCTAAGAAATCTGCACTAGGAGGCTAAATAAATGAGTTTCACATTTCCCCTTCTCTTCAGTTCCGGGTTTCTCTCTCCCATTTGTCTACTAGGTAGCAGCCTCTTCTTCCTTCCAGGAATACTTTGATTTTTTTTCCTTCCCATCCTGCAGATGCCAGGGCCTAGAGAGATCCAGATGGCAAGCAGACCAGCAGAAAAATGCCTCTTTACTATTTCACTTCTCATCTTCCTCTCAAGTTAAAAACACATGAAAGATCTATTGAAAAGAACAGACAAGTCTTATTTACTTTTTAATAAGTAAATTTAGTTTACTTATTTAACAGAAGTTGATCCACTGTTCAAACAGCTGGAATAAATATGAAGAAGCAATTTAGAGTCTAATTCTTTACTTGCGTTCACCAGTCTTACACTGATGTATCTTCTTGGGCTTCAGAGGCGTTTTCCTGACTTGGGCAATGGGCATGAAAAATTGGCCCTTCATGCTAATTATTTCTGCCACCCATTGTCATCTGGAAACATCTTCCACAGCTCTGGCCAGCCAGTGCCTTCCCTAAATTTCCAGGCGGGTCCAGGAGACTTACGTCTGTTCCTCTGGTACCTTAACTGACAGGGCTGCACCGGAGCAGAACTGCTGCAAGAGGAGGGAGTTATGTCCTGGACATTTTATAGATGAGGCACTGGTGCATTTTTTCCTGCCAACTATTTCCTTTTCATATAGCTTTTTCCACCTCTGGTAATAGAAAAATATCTCGGTGGGAAAACTGTCTGCCTAAACCCTGCGATGCCCCATTGACTTGAGTCATGTCACCCAGGGGCTGGCCCGAGGGGGACTGCCCTGGTGGCTGTGCCAGCGTTCCCAGGATTGTCCCTTCCCACATCCTTCCTTAAACGGGCAGGATACCATATTTCCACCCCGTCAGAATAATGAAGGGCTCCTGTGACAGCCTGATGGATGCTCTGGGCCTGTTCCTTGTGAGCTCTGAATTCACGGCACCATGAAATACATCGTCTGATGAGAGGTGTTACTGGGCCGTTGCTATTCCTTAAAAGTTCAATAGTTTTTGACAGTAAAAATTGTGAGCCCTAGCAAAGAACAAAAAATCTGCTATCTGTCATCCTTACAACGTATAAAAATGAAGCCCAGATTTTTGGGTTATTTTAGGGCACAGGGTGATGATGACTGTTTCAATGTACTTAGTGATACATTTAAATTGGTGATTTATGCAGCCTGACATTGACTTTAATTTAGCTCATGTTACGAGTAAAGTAATTCAGTCCTTAATGAAGTGTACTCCATATGACATATTGAACATGGGATCTGACAATCAGTGGTTGAAAACCAGCCTAGGTTACATTTTCTTTTGTCATTTGAAGTGGGCTGTCAGTTCATAAACTTAACTGGAGGCATGCTAACCTATCATTCTCTCTGAAGTATGGTGCTGAAGACTGAGACCTGTATTAAAATAAACTTTTCTCATCCTTTGAAAGGAAGAGGAGGGAAAAAACTTAAACGTGAGCTACGTTACACAGATGAGAACATCATAGCATGCATATGTGTGTATACACACATTTATTTAGTTTTCTGCAATGTGAGTATATAGAAAAAAGGGTTGTTTACAAAAAATATTCGGGTCCTGACCTGTGCAAACCTTTGGATTGTGTAGTACAGGAGTGAAAGAATTTGATATATGTGTTCCTGAACAAATGGATCCAGCTCTGAAGCAGTATAAATTACACTTACGTCGGCTCTTAACAGGGCTTGGGAGTAAGGCTGTAGGGTAAGTGATGGGAAGCATAGACCGGCTGGCTTTGGGAGAAGTTTGGGGGGCTTTCTGTGCCTGCATTTCAAAGGAATTAACAGAGCAGCTCTGAACTGTAAATATGCAAATATTTTCAAGATTTATGTGAAGAGATTCATCCTTGTTTGCGTACGGAGAAGGAAGCAAACGTTTTGAGTCATTCCAGGAGGCGACATTAAAAAATGAGAAAGTCTGCTGTAGCTGGAGTCAAGTCACAGCTGTGTCATTTCTCGGTGCAAAAAGTTGACTTAAAAGTAGCATGGCAAGGGCTTTTTTGTGTGCAAGGCTGATCCAGGCATCCCCATCACCCACTTCTTTCCTCTGTGTTGCAAAGCTGTTAAAGGATGCTTTTAGTGTTTGAATGTGGGATTTGGGGGAAAGAACGGAGGCAAGCAAGGAGCATTGGCTTCGGGGCCAGTCGAAAATTATATATATTTTCCCTTTTAAAAATAAATAATAAAATTAAGGGGTGGGGGGTAGGGAAAGGACAGATGTTATGTCCCAGAGTGTTTTCTGGGAAGAGGAGGACAAATGAAAGGACATGAATAAAAAAGCTGTAGTGAGGGAGAGCTTGTCAGGCGAAAGCATGTCTGTGCTACAAGGGAGGAGTGTGGGAAAGATGTTAGCTTGGGTTAAAATAGCACCATGACTGGACAGCCTGGGTTTTAACTCAGCCTAACATGAAATTATCCCAGACTCCCCCACCAGCTTGAACTTGAGATGATAATCTAAGTAACCCGCTCCCCTTGCCAAAGCTACCTTGATTTTATTGGTGTTTTACCCCCAGGCGAGGTACCCACGGTAGCCTGCCTGGCTTACAAATTCAGTAGTTTGCAGTGTGGAATATTTTGTGCTAGATTAAAACGGGATTGCGGGCATGGCAGTGGGAAGCAACTTGCTTTAAACAGAGGGAAAGCAGCAGAATAAAGCTGGCTTTTCACCAGCAAGGAGCCACTGCCGGTAGCCTGAGTGGCAAACTGCGGGTCCGAGCCTGACTGGTGCCCCGGGACGGTGGGTTCGGGTTTAAGGGCAGGGTTATTGGCCAGAAGAAATGAAGGGGCTTTAATTAACTAGGAAACATGATGCCCATTTTTGTGCTCAGCCCAAACAGCTCTTGATTTTATATATTTATTTTTTTGGGGTGTTGAGCAGTCTCAGTGCTTCTTGGCTAGGAAGGAAATAGGATTGACACTAGGGAAAATGAGCAAAAATTATTGGCTTGAAAAAGTTAAAGGAAAAAGGAATTCTTTGACAAAAAAACAAAAATCAGAAAAATACCACAAAAGATCCTCAACTTTCAGCATTATATAAATGCTGCTTGAATATCCATTTGATCTTTCGCCTTTGGATTTACTTAATGCAGTATATCTGATATCTTGCTGTTTTCATAACTCTGCCCAAAAAATTGCAAAGTATAGCAGTGGTCAGGGAGGGGGGATCTAGCCCCAAGAGTATGACATTTTATTTTAACATTGGGCATGACATGGATTTAGTTTTCCAAGAAGCAAATGCAGTATCATACGTCGATACTAAACTGGAAAATGGTCTAAATGCTAATATGTGGAGTATTTGTGGACTTCTAACCAAATAGCTGATTGATCAAGGGAAGGATGTTTGACTTTTTGGTGGAGGACACGGCAATTAAGTAGAAACTAAATACTTACAAAAAATAAAACAATCCCAGGAACAGACCACATTATCATAGGTTCCAGCTCAGCCCAACGCTATACAATTTCATATTTGATTTATTATGTTTTAGCCTGGGAGCTTCAAATGTGTCTAGGAGTTTGATAGGCAAACCCCAATGAGATTCTCCTGGCTCCTTTGAAAATGGCAAGAATTTTCTATTTACGGCATCACTAGTGATCAATGAAATTTTTGGGACAGTTCAAGAAATATTAAACAGGCTGAGTTTGCTCTTTATGAATTAGTCTGGTGTTTATTCAGCAGCTCATTTTTCATCGAAGCACAGTATTAAAATTTCACTTGTTTGTTATAGGGTTGTCAGTATGAAATCTATTTCCAAAAATATACGTTTCCATCTTCTCGTACCCTTTTCCCTGCTGTAGCTAAGGTTATGTCAACAGTCCCAATGTAAACTCCCTCATTCCAAAGTTTAGTAAAGCTGGCATCATTGGTCCAGACTCGAGCATAACAAACCCATGAAACAGCCCCTCTAGGAGCACGTTTTGAAACAATTATTTTCAGTGCCTTTGCTTTCCGCGTTAAGCATCCTTCTGTACAGAAAGCAGTTGCGTTCGGCCTCTGTTGCAAAGTTACGGTTACAAGAAGGAAATTGTGTAGACCCTCATATTTTCCTTACACCATTAAAGCATTTGCATCTCAGAAGTTTAAACTGGCTGCCCTGCTGAGATTTAAAAATCAGCCCTTGCTCAAGCTCAGTAACTTTTTCCGTAGTGTTGGTTACCATGCATAGCCATAGTAACATCACAAGGATCCATGCCAGGGCTCTTGGATGGTGCACTCTTCCCACTTGTTGCCATCTTTTTGGTTCTCCTATAATATACATTTTAAAAGTGTATACAGCTGTATATTTGCTTAATTGGGAAACTTTTTGGCATCTCCTATGGAAAAATAAGAACCAAACCCTGGATGAGGCTTAGGAATGCCAGCATGGTGCTGCAGAGTTCATCATTCACTCCTCCCTCCCGATCTGTCTGGGTTCCCATCGTTGAACTGGGCTGAGCTGTGGAACAAGGCGGAGACTGGCATGAGCTGTGCCCCCTTTTTAGTACCAGCTAAGGGCCTCAGAAAGAAGCTCCCAGAGCGCTGCAGACCTGCTGCAAGCTTCATCTTCACCATGCACTGGTTGCATGTTCAAATGTTTTTGCAAGCTGGAGAGCTCAAGGCTGGGCTATCCAGCGTGCCCGGGGGTTGTGTCCCATTATAGGTGACAAAATTGGTTCCTAATGCAGCGCAGTTTGATTTACACGCTTCAGCTTCCATTCTCAACAATAAAGCTCCATCGTTCCCTGGCTGCCAGCAGTAACTTGTCCTTGGCCTGTGGGCTGAAGGAGGTCTTCTACAGCCAGAGCACCTGGCGCACCCATGCTCTGCGTGCAGCTGGATTTTCTGCAAAAATGGATTAAAAGAAACTGGGAGGGTGGAAGTAAATACAGCATAGTGACAAAGAGGTCAATGATTTCTAATGCTTCCGTTGCTCTAATTATCAATAAGCTGGGGTCGTGCTATTAGTGCATCCTCAGCTAGGCTAAAGAACACCAGACGCTGGTACGGACCTGCCTCGATAAGGCACCAGAGCCAACAAGCAGCCTTTCATGGACCTCACAACCAGGGCCAGTTATGGCACTAATGGCTGGGCCACCAGGTCTTCCCCTTGCAGCCCCCAGGTGACAGTGAAAGCATAAAATAAGAGAATAGGCTGGCTAAAGGCTGTTTCACAAGTTGGTTTTTAAAGGAAGAAGCAGGTGATGGCAGAGAGTGGCCTCTGGTGCCATCAGTGAGGCTTGAAGGGGAGGGTGGTACAGCAAACATGGAACTTTGGGTCAGAGGGTGTCTAAGCCCACCAGGCAATCCTGGTCTTGGATATACCTGATTGGCAATACTTGGGGAAAAAATGTAAAATGATGGAAACTGCAGGTGAGGTTTCTGAAATGTAAAACTTTATGGGGAGTGAGGAAGCAGGAATGGATATTTCAAGGTGAAATGGGAATGGGTAGTCACGTAGCTCTAAAAGCTGCAGGAAAATCAATCCTTGCTGAATAATGGGAGGCTCGGAGAAAAAATAAATGTAAGAGTTGGCAATTCTGAACCTGATTAACTTGTATGGGGCCTTTGGCTTGCATGAAATTCCCTTTTGGATGGCTCGGCTCTCTAATCTGAAGAAAGACGGGGAAGGCAGAGGCAGCCACCTCTGAGATTTGCTACCAAGGAGCCAAGCAGGGTCAGACTTCGTGGTGATGTGGAACCGTCTCTGTGGGCACGAGACTGAACCCGTCCACTCATACTAATGTGCTTCTAAATGCCAGTTTGCAAACCAGTCTGGGTTTCAAACATCCCTGTTCGCTGTCCTTTCTTTCATTATTATTAAGTTGAGGATGCCATTTCTAGATGTTCTTGACTGATGCATACCCAGTGTTTTGAACGCCGTGCCTGGAGTCTCTGTGATTTTTGCATGACAACAGGATTACATTTATACAATTAATTAACGTTTGCTTGACCACTTTTATCCAATTTCTTTCTCCAGCACATAAAAGAGAACCTGACATAAATTTCTCTTTCAAAACAATTGACTTAGCAACTGCTGACCTTCTGTTCTGTCATTCCGAGGATTGATTGGATATTGTTGAATTGTTTCATTCTGCAGTAATTAAACATAAAATTAATTATGCTAGTAACCTATTATTTCTTTGAACCAAGGACCAAGTCATTTGTTTTTGCTTGGTTACTCTTCAGGTTCTGACATCAGACAGCAAAACCTTGCTGTTACAAACAAACTAAACAGTATAAAGGGAGCAATTTAATAACCAAAATATAATATAAAGACTTCTAATTTCCGTATGGCTGGCCTATTGCATTAGGTTAATATAATTTGATCTATAAATCTTTTAAACCTTATGATTTTGTAATTTAAACATTTCCTGGATGGCTAATCATGCAGGGAAAGACTAATAATAATAATAAAAAAACCCAACCTAAAACAAAACACGAGCCAAAAATATACCTTAAAAGTATATTAAAAAGATTAGAAAGGAGGAACATTTGTAGAAGACTTGGTGAGCCCTAGTATGGCTGAATATTTCTGGAGCCCGCAGCTTATACAAGTCTGTCGGCATTCAGTCTGGTGCTGATGCAGAATTTCCTTTGTTCCGATGAAAGCGCTGTTAGATATGTTTACATTGCTCGTATTTGGTGTAGAAAGGAACATCAGAATGACAAGTTGATATTATCAAAATGTATGTGCTCATGGACACCAAAATAGTATTTTGTGGTTTTCATTAGCATGGGCCATATTAATTTAATTAACATGATTGAAAGTTATATCATACCATGAGGCAGATACCGAGCCCTGGCTTATTACTCCCCCATGGGCTGTAAAACGCTACGGCTGACAAAAGGGGTGCGTGTGTACGTGTGAGCCTTCCTGCTGAGAAGTTCACCTGCACACTTTGCCCCAAAGCTGGTGGGGATGGTGGGATGATGATCACACAAAGTCAGAATGAAGCAATAACAGAAGTGGGCAACCACCTGGCTCCGGCAGAAGGTGGGCTTTTCCCGGGGCCAGGCACCAAGGTCCCTGCGGGTGCTGGCTGTCCTCTTCCAGGCTCACCAGCCTCTTCCCGGGACTCTGCCTCCAGCACCAGCATTGCCCGAGAGGTTTTACACTCAAGGTTGGAGCACGGCAAACAAAACCCCTCTGATTTTTGTGGCTGCTGGTACGAGTCCTGGAGGTGGTTTTGAAGGTTGGCGCTTCACGCCCCTAACTCTGGTTGCCACCAACGGGGCCATCAGCTGGGCTTTGCTGCTATACAGGGACCAGGACACCTGGGGAGATGCTGCTGTGTCTTTGCCTCCCTGCTGTGTTGGGCAGCCACCTGCTTTGCTTGTACCCAGCTCTGATGGAGCTCCTGTAACATCTGCAGATTGCTCCTTGCATCTCTCTCTCTTTTTCCTCTCCTTTTTCTGCCTCAGAGAGTGATTTTTGCTGGTAGCCATCCTTTCATGATGCTCAGATCTCTCTGGCGTAGAGCTTAACTCCTCTGCTGTGACAAGATATACATCAGAGACGTGGGAATCTTGAACATAAATGACTTTTTAATTGTATGACTCCACATAGCCCACTGTTGAAAGATGTGGTGGGCAAGAGAGAGCAATACTTTACAGACCAAACACAGCCACCAATATATGAGCCCTTTGTTCTCAATCCCTTGCCCTAAGGCAAGTAATACACTCAGGTCTGTGGACATTGAGCCTAATTTGATTCCACTTACCCCAGTGAAACTATATTGACTTCGGTGGAGACACTGCTTTCCAGTGATATAAATGAGAGCTAACTAGTTCTTCAGGCCAGTGGCGATTACCGCCCGGCTTAAGAGTGGCGTACAGCCACAGCGGCTGCCGGGTTCTCATCGGCTGAGAAATGTCTGCTTTGTGGGTATGTCTGTCAGAGTTCATTTTCCACCTTGGTGTGGAGGAATTCTGGCTAATGAGTTGGGTTTTGGGTGCCTTAGCATTTCTGTGGGAATGGTTTGATTAAAGCCTTGCCATTACTCGTGGTTCGAGTGTGCAGCCTCACTGCCTGCAGGGGTAACGTGGAAATGGTTCTGAAGGATTCGGTTTCCTAATCTGGGTTTTTTCAAGACTTTGACCTGTGCTCACTCTGTGTGAGATCAGTCATCCCCATCCATACTAAAGGTTCTTTGGTCCTCCCCAAGCCCTATTAACTCGCGTCTGTTCCAGACCCTGAGCTCTGTCTATGCGGAGGCACCTTGCTCCCTGCTTTTTAACTTTACAGCTTTATTTGCAGCCACCTATTCAGGGTAGCCTCAGAGATGATGTTACTCTAACTCCCCATTTGTGATTTTTCTGTGGAAAAGGCTCTCCTGGATTCTTTCCATCTGCCTGCAAAGTCACTGTTATCGTTTAATTCAATAAATCAGATTCTTGAGCTTTATACTTACCAAGAGAGAGTTGCAGGGACCTTTTCCAGCATCCTTCGTGGATGTAGGTATCCACATCTTTTTCCTCAAAGGCTTTCAGTGTTTCTTTAATGTCCTGTCTCCTGTAAGTAGGAAAGCTGGAAGACAGTTTAAGCAATGTTTTTTGGAGATGTGATAGGTGAAGAAAATATTCTGCAGCTTTTGCACCTCCAGTCTCAAGAGCCATCTCTTATGTCTTAGAAAGCCTCTTACGTGACCGTGCTTTGCAGCACGGGGCTGGTGTTCTTTTGCCAAATATTGTAGCCCAGGTAGTGGTTTTCTGGATGCGTTTGCAGCCTCTGGCCTTGGCATCTTGAAGGGTAGGACCCTCATGATCCCTTCTGCCCTGGCTTAAGCAGAAGGGTATATAGAAATGCATATTGTCTATGTGCCCACCTGCCCCACACACTGTCCCACCCCAGGCTGCTCCAGCTGCGTGTGAACAGCTTTGCGATGAGTTATGCTTTCCAGCTGACTACTGCTGGTTATAAACCTTGAGTTATTTTTCATGACCAGACCTTCTGAAGCTGCTTTTGGTGTCTTACTTGATGATGGGAGGAAGAAAACATGTTGGAAGTTTCCTCACAGCGAGTCAGTTCCTGCTCCTTATGGAGCCCTTATGGCTTTTAGGATAAAAGTCCTGCCTCTGCTGTTGACATGGCCCTGATTAGAGGGGCTACTCTAGATCCTCTGGAGCCCTTGCAGGAAGCAAAGCTTGAACGAAGGCACGCATATTGCCCAGGTCAGAAATGGAGGAGAATGCAGATCACAAACTAATTTTGGGCAAATACAGATCAAAGTAGGACTAGGTAATGGCGCATACAAGTCAGCTCATGGACCTCTGCAGCTAAACCTCAAAGAAATTGATTGATGTCACCAAGAAGAAAAGGAGTAAAGTCTACTAAAGCAAAACTCGCCTCTTGTTTCCCTTCCCTTCCTGCATTTCACTGGCAAACTGTGTCTTTGGCCAATGGCTGAAGAAGAACTCTGCCCATATCTCACCTCCCACAGAGGGTGGACTGGGAGAGTGCATGGGGAAAGTGCTGCTGCTGTCCTACGTTCTGCTCTTCCCTGGCCACCCATTTCTGATTACTGCTGGCCAGGCAGACCTTTGATCTCACCCCCCTGGGGCTGTGTTTTTACCACTGACTGAAGTTGGGACAGGGCGATTGACAGTGACGCTGGCAATACAGTAGGAAAAGAAAGTGGCAGGAGAGCAGTAGTAACAGTAGGAGGAATGTTAAAGAGCAAGTAGTAGTTTCTATACCTTTTCTAACAGAAATTAGGCCTTGGTTTTTGTTGTCGATGATGATGATTAAATAATAGCAGGCAAATAATGGCAGGCAAATAATGGCCGTGATGAGAGCTGAGTTTTACGTAAGAATGGTGTCTGCAGATACACCTTGTGGTCAAGCCGCCTGGTGTTCAGACTTCTTTATTGTGCCAGGTTGCAACGGCACGACCCTCTTCATATCGGGTCTTTTGCTTTCTTACTTTCTAGACCCAGTTTTCTTGCTGGTAGCTGTGGGAGCGTGTGTTGCAGCTCACTTGAAGCTGCTCTCTCTTCCAGCCTGACCTCTGGAGCACGCAGCCAGCAGCTCGGGCAAAGAGCAGCTGCATCCCTCCTTATGGTTCTCATGATGGAAAAGTTCACCTTATGTTTTATTACCCATGTTTATGGAGGTGAAAAAGTATGCCGGTGTGTTCTCTCTTTGCTTTGTACTTGGTTTCTCGTTTGGAATGGAAACAGAAGGAAGAAAAATGACTTGGACAGACCTGTTCTGGGAGCAAAGCACCTGGGGTTTCCCTCTGATAGTGGGCTGCTGCGGGAAGTTATCTCCAAATCAAACATTGATGTCAATGGCACTCTATGGTGGACAAAGAGAGACCTCAGTGTTACCATGTGGCGTTGGTGTTTTCAGATTAAGGCGTGGGGATTAAGGAATTTTACTCAGCAATTTGAGATGCTTTGTTAAGAATGGAGGAGATTTGAGCTGCTTTGTTCTCAAACCACATGTTAGTGAAAAAGCAAACAGGCACTTAATCCTGACAGACAGCAGAACTTGACATCAGTTTGTCCCTGGAGAGGTGACCAGGAGTTCCCCATGCCCGGCTAAAATGGTTGTTCCTTCTTTTTTAGGAGCCCCAGACGGATCCCAAGCGGAGGGCTGCACGCCCCGTGCGCCGTGCTGAACTGCTGCGGGTCTCAGCAGGGACCTCGGGCTCCCCGGGAAGGGTTAGCATTGAAAAACCCGCACAAGGTGCCAAAATGGTTACTGAATAGGGCTAAAATATGTTCTAACTTAGGGTCATGCCTTTAGTCTTAAACAGGACCATGCCAAAAAAAAAAAAAAAAAAAAAAAAAAAAAGGCTGATAATGTTCCTGTTTGGGACTTTGGCTGGTTTCCTGCAACAATAAAAAATATAGCAGTCGACATATAGACAGCTGAGTATATACATGCTTGTATACTGCTCTCTGACACAAACATTAATGTCTTATATAGATCTTTGAGGTTCTTTTAAACATCTAGTTACATTTTAAGGTCATGTCCTCAGAGGTCATTGATGTAAGTGTATTTGTAGAAAGAAACAAACAGCTCATTGAATTTGGTTTCCCATTTTAACATACATCAGTTAAATTAAATACTCAATGTTATAATGTCTGGCAACAAACCCATTTTCTGATGTATAAAATTTGACTTTTCCCCTCTGTGTTTGTCATAGCTAATACACAAAGATAAAGTGCATATACTATGCTCTGCATATTCCCTGAACTTTGGCAAGTCACTAAAAGCCAGTACTCAAATCAAATTAGAACCACCCGATTTATAAAACACCCTTAGCAACTAATTTTATATTAAAAAGGAACTCTAGGCTGATACAAAGCCAATCAATAACTCATGCTTCCCACTGTGGAGCAAATATCAGCTATCCCTTTCTAATCTTTGTGTTTTGGCACCATTGCAATCCTGTTGTGAAAAGCCTCCCTGGTGTATTACTTACACAGTGTAAATGCACCCAAACAAGAATAATCTTGGTGCATGCTTATTTTCTCTGCAGGTGCTGAGTATCGGGGGGGTTTAGCTTTGTAAAAGGATCTGCTCCAGGTAATTCAACTGATCTTCCCGTTTGTTTACGTTCCATTTGTAGCAGGCATTAAATTTTTTTGGCACGATTCTGTAGTCGCCTACTAACCCATATGCCCCAATTTTGGTGAAAGGGCTGCTTATATTGGGAAGGCAGGGCTGGCCTTTGTTTAAATGTTTCTATTCTGAAAAGGTCTCCCAAATTCCCCACAAAACTGCACTTTTTTTGGAATAGTGCATAAAGTGTGCAGGGCTGATTAAATGGGTTTTTGCTCTTCCAAGTTTACAGAGAGCAATGGAAAAATATCAGTTACGTTTTGGGGGCTGGGAGCCTCAAATGAAAGCTTGACCCCCCTTTTAAATCATCCTATGGAAAATTAAATTGGTAATATATAACTTCAAGAGTCTTATTGGTATCACCATTTATTCCTTGTAAACAGCATGGGAAACCTGGCAGTGGTGTAGGAGGTTCTGAATAAGAGAATAGCGGTTTACTAGTTCCCTTTTAAAGACTAGCAGAGTTCCCAAACACAGCTTTGGCACACTGCTTAATTCAGTTGCTCCATGCTTCTATGAAGGTTTATTGACTATATAAGGATCAAATAAGGGGTAAGCTGAAATCAGAAACACAGTATTCATTCATTTAACTCTGCTATAGTAGAGCAAATTCAGGGTGACTCAAGGGACACAATGTCTTGTAAAACATATGTACTTAATATAAGGGTCATAAAACTTATTAAATTAAAAGCTAGGTTAAAAATAGGAAGAAAATTTATGCTGCTGTCTAAAACAGCAATAATTTCCCTTTGGCCTTTCCCTTTCCAACTAATATGGGTTCTAGTTTTTTTTTAAAAAATAGTCAACTGGTAAAATCTTCATTCTTCACAAGCAAATGCAAGTCACTCTACCAGGTGAATTGTATGACTAATAATATAGCACAATAAATGGAGCAGGGGGGCTGCTGCCAGCTGGGAGGATATATTGCATCATTGTTGACCACACATGAAAACCTGTAGGCATGCATTTACCCTTTGGGAAAGAGCAGTGGGTCACTCTTGGCCAGCAGAGCACAATGGAATGCCTTTTTGGCCATGAAGGAAAGCTGACAAAAACAAAAATTCCCTTTCATCTCTCCACACCAATGCGCCATTGGTGGTGGGATGCCAGTCAGGACCCTCTTTCCCTGGCAATTCAGTCACGCAGGGGGGTGGGAAGACCCTCTTGGATGAATGTTGAAGGGTTACTTAAGCAAGTGCTCTGGGGGCTGCAAGACACCAAGGATCCCTTCCTGTCCTTGACAGACGTATCAGCGAAACAGAAGTGCTCAGATGAAGTCAATGTAATTATCCTGCAGTCCTGCGGAATGACAGCAGAATTTAGCTCCTTCGATCAAGGCAACCATTTTCTATTAGACATGTTGGGGGGGTGGGCAGGGTGGAAATAAAGCATTGTGACCTAAATCCTTCTGTCTAACCTCTAAGAAATCAAAGTGATGCTGGGCCATCCTTGACTCGTGACACTATCCAGACCATTCCTAGCGGAGAGCCCCTGTAACGTTTGCTCAATGGCATAAGTTGTTAAAGAAGGATGTGAAAAGCTTGTGTGTTCTGGAATGTAATGCCTTTTTTTTTTTTCTTTTTTTTTTTTCAGTCCCCTCTGGCCTCTGAAACCTCATCATCATGGTTTTTCCATTTTCTGAATTATAAAGAAACAAATCCCGGAATGCTGAAATAGTTTATTTTTTAGCTACCACTTTTTCTGTGTTGGTCGAGGTGAGCTTGTTCCTCGCTCGTGCCCACCTACTTTGTCCCAGTTCCCTGTCCCCTCCTGCCTTGCTGTTGGAATGGGCACTAGTCAGAACAACGGACACCCTTTCTGGGGGGGTGGGGGGTGGGGGGCGTGTGTGTGCCATGGGATAACACAACCAGCCTGGATTCCCATCCCCTGTGTGCTAGGGGCTCCTTATTCTTTTCTCATGGCACATTGTTTAAACAGTTCTGCACCCGAATCTGTCACCTGCGACCTCATTAAGTTGCATTTAATCACCTGGGGATGCACATCAGCCCTAACCCCATCATTTCCTGAGGAATTTTCCCCTGATTTACTGAGCAGCTCTCAAGCGCTAAGCAGGAGACCTCTGGGTGCCGTTCCCTGTGCATGTTGGGTTACTGGCATTTATACTGTGTTTTAAATAAACAGTATTTTGCAGGCACGCTTGTTTTGAAAAATAAACTTCTGGGCAGAAGGAGCTAGTTCCCATCAGAGCCAGACTGGTAGCAGTTTGGCTTTCCCCAGCAGATGGGAAGGGTTTAGGCCATTTTTTTTTTTTTTTTTTTGGGGGGGGGGCGGTGGGTGGCTGGGTGTAAAAGTCACCCTTCCCCAAATAATAGCTAGGATTTCACACCCCCCAGGGAGAAGAAAATCCTGAAGCCAAAGGGCTGGCTCTTCACGGGGGTGCTTTGGGAAGGAGAGCGTGGTAGTACCCCTGAGATGTGGTCCTGGGACACCTCAAGGGGTGTCCCATCCATACCAGGATCTCCAGCTCCAGGTAGTGTGGCTGCTTCTTCCTCACCCCCATCTTTTGCTGGGGATGTGCTGGCCCACCACCTTCATCCACCTGTGGAAAGGCTTTCAGAGAGGTAAAGGCACTGCCCATGTCCTGCCGCCGTGGCTGCCTACCCCGCTGCCCGTGGAAAGGTTTCACTTCTGCCATGAAAACAAGGCAAGGGAAGCTTATGTCCTCCTGGGCAAGGGTCTTCTGTGTGATTCAATTTTTTTTTATTGTTCGTTTATTTTTTCTCCCTATATTGAGGGTGTTTTTAGAGAGGTGAAGGTGAGGAGGGTGGTCCTGGTGTCCTCTGTTTCTTTCTAGGACTGTCTCTGTGGTTATCCTAAATCACCGGACACTGGCAGTAAGGAGGCCCCCTTGGCTGCAGGTCCCACAATGGGCGAACGAAGGGTGGACACGGGCAGCGGTGGCAGCTTGTACAGCCACGGGACAGCTAAAACCTCAGGATCGTTGAGGTTTCCCTACTGATACTGGGCTGGATTTGGGCTACCTGAGGTGGAGCTTCCCTGCCAGGAGCAAAGCCTGAGCAAAGCTGCGAAGCAGTGTTTGAAAAATGGTTGTCGGAGAAGTATGAGATGAAGATCCTTCACACTTGGTGTGACCAGGTATGATGTTGTTCTACTTTTAGGACCACCGCTAGTGTTGTAGCCTCAGTTTTCCACGTGACCTTCCACAGAAGAGGCTGAGCTTGGTGGCACAGTGTGAACTGAATGCAGGTATTTGACCGGGGGTAGCACTGAACCCACGCAGAGTCTTGCATGTTATGTTACCTTCCTCCAGGAGAGCTCGGCTTGATCTCCAGCCTCTGAGCAGCACCTTGTCCTGACATTTGCAGGAGGACGTATCTGAGAGTTGACCTTTCTGTTCTGCTGATAGAACCACGGCGCATCCTCCCCACGCCCCGTTCGGCACTGTTTCTTTCTCTCTTCTCTGTTACAGAGCAGGGCCAGTGTGATGGAGAACGGGAGCCCTTCCCTACCCCCCACATCGCCATCCTCCAGTGATGGAGACAGTTTATTAGGTGGAGGAGATGAAACAGCCTCCAGTTGTTTCTTTCTCTTTGGTTGTTGTCAGTAGCCGGCATTGTCTGAAACGGCTACAAAAGCGACACCTGCCCCGCAGTACCTCGGGAGGAGGTTTGCAGTGGGGGTGCTGGTGCAGCCAGGTGGGTGGTGGGGGTGCTTTCATGTTTATCAGATCAGAGGCGGCGTGTCAAAACAAGGTGTTCCTTTGAGAGCCCTGGGGCTGGGCTACAATACGAATCGTTTGTCCGTGGGAAGGGTCACCAATTAATTAGCAGTTTTATTTAAAAAAAAAAATTAAAAAAAAAACCTGGCAGCCCTTCTGAAATTTAAGCACGTTGTTCGTGGTGTAATTATAGATGAAATATTAGAGAAGTGGACTAATTACACACAATGCACTTGAGCCCAATTAAAATAGCATCTGCAGTGAACGTAGGGGTATTCTCTTTCGTTAATAAGAAATACTTTCTTAACAACAGAAAATAAAATAGCTAAATTGGATATGCAGTTGAGATTATAAATATCCTATTAGCATATAAAATGAGGATTAACCTTATTTAATCACTGCTTGCTTGATCATCAAAAGTCATGTTTCACCTCTATAATGTAGCTGTATCCTCTCTGAAAAAAAAAAAAAAAGCAGCATATTAATAAATTTAGCTAATTAGGTGCTTTTTCTCATCTGCTCAATGGAGCTGGTGGAGCAAACTGGCTGCCCCTGACCGCTTGGGTCTTCCTCATCTCATGTGAAGTTTAAGCTTATTTCCAGGCAAGAGCTGTTGGTGAAGGTGCGGGGCTTATTGTATAGATTCATATATGGGGTTCTGGCCTCTGTGGCTTGGTGGGAGCAATGGTATCAAAGGGGACAGCGAGCTGTGAGGCTGATGGGGAGGAGAAGAGAGACAGGGAAGAAGAAAAGGACTCAATTTATGGATTTTATCCCCTGCAAAGCAAAGCTCTGCCTAAACATTGCCATGCGAGGGCCCATTCTAATTCCAGCTCGGTGGCCCGGGGAGGGTCAGGCCAGCTTGGTTTGCTGTGGGTCTGTCACCGCCGGGGTCCCTGGAAGCCAGCTGGCGCGCGGAGGATGCCGTGCTCCCGGCGCGGCAGGGAGAGGTGCTACCCGCCAGCTGGCGACCTGGCTGTGCGGAAGCCGGCCAAGGGGGCTCGGGCAGCGAATGGAACGCTCTGACCTCCAACCTTGTCTATAAATATTCAGCTGATCTGCTACATGCAAAAGGAGAGCAGCTCTAAGTGAGGAGAAGGCTTCAAATCAATTTTTTTGGAATATTTTTTGGCTATGCCCTGTAGGAAAGGAGCCTGCGGTATGCTGCCTGCCATGTCTGAGGACGGTGTGGCAGGTTTCAGGGCTGGTCTTATTTGCAGAGCTGTTTTGCCTCTGGCTCCATCACGCTGCCCCTCTGTTGGCTGTCTCCATGGCAGAAAACAGAGGCCAAGCAATGGCAGGGCAGGAGCAATCCTGAGAAATATATGCCCAGTCTGATCTAAACCCACGCAGCTCTGCTCCCTGGTTGTGCCCTGTTTCCATTAGTGTCCGTGTGAGTTTTCCTGGCACAAGGGCCGGTGGCTGATAGCTTGCAGAAGCTGAGTTTTAAACGTGCCTGTTGAAGCATTCCCAGAGGAAAGGCTTGAGCAATGCCATCCTCGCTGGGCTGAGGCAGGGCCCTGCGGCATTCAGGGCATGTCTTCAAGGGCTTGGAGCTGTAATGTGGGCTCTTGGCTCCTTGGCTTCAGGTGAATGTTACCCCCTACAACTTGCCTCAGCATCACCCCAGCCCAGGGACCATTTCAGCTTTTCTTTCACCGGGTGTATTCGGCTTTGGGACAAGTGTGGGCCTTGCTATCAAAAAAAACTCCCACCCCAAAACCCAACCAAAAATTAGCTCAAGCCAAGTCTCTAAAAATACTCGTTACTGCAATGCTTAAAATGAAATAAGTGGTTCTCTCAGACATAGCAATTGTGTGAACAGGGATGGAGGCATAGAAAGTCCCATATTTATTTGCAGCTCCTCTTTGCGACCTGTCCACACTGAGCCACACTGAAGCAGCAGCTGGCCCCTGTCCTGACCCTGGGCAGAAGTGTGAATTTTCCCCTGGCTTTCACAAATGCTAGTCAAGTGCACCAAGGGACGGTGGTTTTATTTATCGTATTCAAGGAGCCACAATTGGATGTTTCGCAACAAACTGGCTTCAGCCTGTGATTTACAGTAATGGGGAAGAGCGCTCTGCTGGCATGGCCCTGGTGTTGCCAAGTCTTGTGATGGTTGCAATGATTTTTCCTTACTGCCACAGCGCCTGGAGCAAAGTGTTCATAAGCGTTTCAGATTTTTTTTTTTTTTTGTTTGTTGGTAGTGGCAGTGGAGGGCTTTGTTTTCTTGTATTAAGAGCAGCTTTCCATCCCTTAGGGCAGAACAAAAGAGCTTGGAAGCATGTTCTCAGTGTCCCCACAAAGACTCAAAAGGCAGTAAGTTTTTTTTTTGTTTGTTTTTTTTTTTTTTTTTTTTTTGTTAAAGGAACCCCCAATTTGTTTTCCCACAATTGGTTTAAGTCACTCTGGCATGAGTTCATTTCCTTTCTTGCCTGATTCATGGATGCTGGAGATGGGCAGTAGTACCAGAAGTGGCAGCTACCTCCGTGCAGCTCCCACTGCTCTCTGCAGGACAGGAGGGGGGGGATGCTAGCCAGTGAGGTCTGCAGAGGGGTTTGGGCTGATGTAGTAGGCATACACCTTTGGTTGCTGTTCCTGTCTTTAAATCCCATTTAATACTTAGGAGTTTGAGATTTAACATCACTTTTCCTCTTACCTGGTAGAACAGGGTTAAAGGAACCAAAGTGTGAATATAGCTCAAAATATTAAAATCGAACTCATGGTGGTCCTGTTCCAGTTTTCTCTTCAAAACTCCCACTCCCAGCGACTCCTGGCAGTGGCACAGGACACCTCCTCATTCGTGGCCTCTTTCCCCCTCCTTTGCTTTGGGTCCTAGAAATCACATTCAACTAAGCCCTTCAGAGAAACACGGGAGGCAAATTGAAAGTGACTAGGAATAAAATAGACTTTGCCATGTGGGGGAATTCGAGGTGTTGTACTGTCAGGGAGGGCTGTGGGTGAAATGACTGAATCCAGAAACATATGGAAAACGGAAAGGTCTGCGGGTGATCATAACATCAAAAACATGAAATAAAGTCAGCTGCCCATGGTGGAAATGCAAGTTCAGGGACTGCTGCAAACGAACGAAGGAAAATACAAAAGGGAATGCGAAACATTTTTCTGGCTTTCATGGCTATTCATACCACGAGAAATCTCTCTTTGGGCTCTGGTTTTAAATTGTTTATGTTTTATTTTACTGCTGCTATACCCTTAAATCATGGTAATATTCCTCAGCATAGAAAAGATAACTTGGGAGACTCTTGTTTCAGTGGCAGGAGAGTGAAATGCTGTTTTCAGTATAGCTGCAGCCCAAATCCTTCCTTTTTTCCACCCCTTGAGACTCCCCGCTCCCCCCCCACCCCTGCCAGCATTGATGCATTAGGCAAACCCAACGTTAATAGCAGCTTCTGGTCTCGTCAAGTGGGCCGAAGAGTTAAACCCAAACGAAGCTGGCAGTTGACTTTTATCCACTTACATCCAATTAAGAGGAACTCTTCGGCTCCTCATGAGTTGTTAATCCCTGCAAAGAGAGAAAGTTTGGAAAATAAAAAATCCCCAAGTGCCACAAGAATGTTAGGTTGGGTCCGACCTCCCAACAAACAGCAGCTTCCCTTCAAAGAGATTATTCATCTCGCTTCCCACTTAGCCATCGAAAACGCAGCGGCCAGATTTCCAGAAGTCTCGGCAGCTGGCAGCTCCCTTGGAGATCCTTTCTCCTGCCTGCTCAGAGCCCGGAGCAGGAGGAGCTGCTGCCCTTCCCGTGCTTTAGGGGGGGAAAAACTGTGGCTACTTTGTTAAGATGCTTAAATTGGGCTCAGGCTCGTTTATGAGCCTGGCCCTGGCCACCGTGGTTGGTGGCCACTTCTGGTCTCCCTCTCCAGTCCTTCAGGGGAGGTTTATGCAGCCATTCAGCTTCGCCTTGAGGTTGCTATGTCACGGGTAAAGGGTCCCGTTGCGATGCGGGACTGCTTTTATGGGGGAAAGCAGAAGCCAAGATGCTTCGGCGGTGGAGGGGGGAGGAACAGGTCTTTCCTGAGAAGATCAAAGGAGCGGAGAGGAGGGGACTGACTTTTGGCAAGAGGAGAACAGGGCTCATCTCGCTGCCTCCACACCGTAATTCATGGCTTGTTTTCACAACCCATCATACGATTTCTTCCTTAACCCGGGGGGGAGGACTTGGTTAAATTGTAAATGAGTATTACTGCAAGCACTCTGAGGAAATATGTTCTTTCCCCACAGAGCCCATACATTATTTCCATGTAGTTACGGGGCCTCGCATTTCCTGGAACTATCATCCAGACCTTAATTCTCCTCACACGACATCCCTTTAAAATTGCGAAGGTCTCTTAATCAACCTTTGTATCAGCGGCAAATTTGCAGTATGACCTAATTTGAAAGATGTCTCAAAGTGCTGACTCAAAGGGTTGGTGAATAAAGGCCAGCCGCTGCCGCCGTGACATTAACGCGATGCAAAACAAAATCGAGTTGCATCAGCTGAACGTTAGTTTGCAAAAAATATTAGTGATTGAAGCCACTCGCTGGCCATCTTTTATTTATAGTTACGAGATTTATACTTTTTGGGGTCTGAAACGGCTCTAAAACCAACTTCTGGAGGAGAGGCATGAAGAGACTCCTTAATGGTGAAAAATCCCAGTTGGATCTATACATCTATGCTGCATCATTTACACTTCATAATCTCCTCTTTTTTTATAGAGCAGGAGGCAGACACATTATTTTAGAACTTTTATTAAAATATTTATACAGCAACAGATGAAAATTCTCATCCTAATATGTCACTTTGCATTTTTCGGTTACGTTCCAAGTCTTTATCTTTTTTCCTTCTCTAATTGAAACGCAGCCGATACTCCTTCATTCTCTGGATAAGTAACTGTCTTAAAACAACTGGCAATTACTTTGGGACTCAAAGAAATAAAAAGGAAAGAAGGGATTTGGGCCAGAAAGTTTATGGGGGGAAAAAAATTCCCTCAAAAAGCAAAAAAACCCCAACTCCACCATCGTTTTATTTAACTTCTCAAAAAAGAAAAAGTGAGTATAAATTATTGAGTTTTTTGCTAGGATTTTATGGGGGCATCGTTTCAATCCTTTTTTTTTTTTTTTTTTTTTTTTCTTTAGCTTCTCTTTTTCCTGCTTTCTCAAGGAAACTTATCCGAGCTAGAACAACCTGGCTAGAGAAGAGCAGAGTGCATTTCTTCGTCGGTTTGTCAAATATTGGCTGCTAATTAACACTCAGAAGAGTTACTTAAGAATCAGGGGTCTAGGGATGAACCAAGTCAGCAGGAACTATTTTTCCCTGTGCCTTTTTTTAATATATTTTTAAATTGAAATGTCAATAATGCAAATCATCTAATATGTGCTGATAAAACGTCTATGACTTTGCACCGAAGTGGCTGAAAATCGGACACACACATGCAGAGAACAAGGGAAACAGGCCATTAATTTAAAATTTAGAGGACCAATAAGTTTTTGATAGCAATGGGTTACTGTGCTAATGATTATTTAACTCGCTTCATGTTGGGTTAAGTATGTATGGCTATGTAAAGTGTAACGCCTTATTGAAGTGCGACAATGAGACTTTTGCCTCTGAAATGTTATATTCAAAGGGGGGGGGGAAGGCAGCGGGATTATAAAAAGCAGTTACTATATGATAGCACATTTCAAGCAGTTGTGAAGCAGAAGCTGCTACAGTTACAGAAGTAAATTTTGCTACTCCACAAAAAAACCTACATACACAAACCCAAAATACTTCTACACTGCAGGAAAAAAACACACAGACGCAAACCCAAAATACCTTTACACTGCAGGAAAAAAACCCAAACAACATACACAAACCCAAAATACTTCTGCATTTCCCCTCAGCTCCTTCTTGGGAGCTATTTTAGCATGGCTGTATTCATTGATGGCTGCAAGCACAGCAAGCGGAGCATGGCTGGAGGTTTTACCTTGCTGGATATTCTAATTCTTCTCATCCTTTTTATTTTTTATTTTATTTTATTTATTTTTGTTTTTATTTTCATTTATTTATATTTATATTTATATTTTTATTTTATTTATTCTTCAAGTGTGTATTTCCACGTTAAGATACTGCAGGGTTTGGGGTTTGTTTGTGTCTTTAGAGCTTGAAGGGACATCTGTACCTATTATTCAATAAAACACTGATCATTCTTTTTCAAGTAAAAGGCAACACCATTTCTAAGTAAGAAGAGGAAGAAAAAAAAAAAAAAGAGGTGAGAATAACAATAAATGTTTGATTCCCTGTAAATGATTTGCAGACCTTTTTTTATGCCATCATTCTTCAAGTACAGTACTGTTTGGGGTTTTTTTTATTATTATTATTATTTTATTTATTTTGTCCTTCTAAAGGGATTGCACTTGCTAAACCCCCCATTCTGGGTTGTTAGTGCTTTATGTGGCAGATTCCTTAGCAGCAGTGTGTAAGTGCTGCCATTTGTGAGTATTTTGTGTCCTTCAGCCCTCCTAGGAAGGTGTAGGTAGGAACGCTCTAAACCTTGTAATAGTGGCCTGTGGGGAGAGGATGGCAAAGTAATGGCTAATGAACTGGAAGCTGGCTGGAATTTGGAGACAAATACTAAACATAATCAATATATATATATATAATTTTTTTTTTTTCTAAAAAAGAAGCCAAAAAAAAAAAAAGCAATGAAAATTTATGACCTTAACATTCCTTCAGGGTCAAGC
Source organism: Falco naumanni (assembly GCF_017639655.2). NCBI lineage: Eukaryota > Metazoa > Chordata > Aves > Falconiformes > Falconidae > Falco > Falco naumanni. The sequence goes on along the minus strand of NC_054059.1, from coordinate 88,535,873 downwards.
AATTTATCAAATTCTCTCACTTTCTGGTTTCAATTACACAGCTATTGTGGAAGGAACTTATTTTAGCAGGTTCATTTGCCTCAGTAGGGAATACAGGACTTTGGCCTAATGCTTCACCTTTAGTGCAGGCCATTTGAGCCTTAGAACAAATACCAATCATCACTCTTTGGGAAAAAAAAAAAAAAAAAAAAGAAAAAAAAATCTGCATCGGCGTGGCCTATTGGAATGGGGTTTCTGTCAAGGTAAACGGTTGTCGGCAATGACTGTGGTAGAGTGGCGATAAATCCCATTTTATTGCTGAAAAATTCCAGCTTCTCTCCATGCCTGACAGCTCCCCACATTCTCGTACCCATTTGGGCAATTTCTGCACTATGTCCATCTGGTTCTTATTACCTCTCAACCTGCCAGTGTCTGATCCAGAAAAAGTGCAGGTCAAAAACAGGGGAAAGAAACCAAGGTGATGGACAAAACAGAGAGAGAGTGATTGAGAGACCGAGCCATGCTCCCTGTTCCTCCCCCCCCCCCCCAGACAAATAAAAAATAAAAAATAATAAAAAAAAAGGTTTAAGGGGAATAAACAAATTTAAGGGAGGCTATTAGCTTTATTATGGAGTTCCTAGCGATGTCCTTACAATAGAAAATTAAACAGGTAACAATCCACACACTCCAAGCTTCAGTAATGCCACCAAATATTTGATATTTGCTCAGGACACGAGTGATGCCTGCCTAAATAAAACTTTCCAGGAGAAATGGGAGAAGTCAGGACATGCAACCCTCCGTTGGGGGAGTCCTGGTGCCCCCATCCCGCCTGCAGCCTTCTGTGCCGCGTGCCTTTGGAGACTCGCTTCCACAGGATCCTTTTGGGGTTGCAAATTGTTGCAGAAGGTCAGCCAAAGTATAATTAAATTATAATTTAAAAAAAAAAAAAAAGAAAGTTAGGCTGCCTTCATGTGATAGAAAAGTGAGCAGAAAGGAAAATCTTCATTTCCATGTGAGTTTTTTGCATGCTGCTGAATCCAGACCTACATTAGGAAGTTCAGTTTCTTCTCAAAACCTGCTGACATAAGTAGAGGGAATGTTTGGCTATTCTTTGAAATTTAAAAACCAAACAGTTTAGCCCAGGACAACTGAACTGTTATTAAGCCAAAACAAAAAAAAATGTGGGAACACTGGCTCTTCTCCCAGTAAACCCTATATCGCATGATACTTGTCAAGAACCCACCAGCACTGCCAGGAGGCAAGCCGTGACCCACCAACGCAATCTTCCCCTTCAAGGGACCCTGTGAGTTTAATTGCAATCCCTGTATTTATTCTACCTGAAACACCTCGTACTCCACCCAAACCGCTGTATCTTTTCCCCAGCAGAAGATCCCTGCTCTGGCCCTGGGGTCTTGTGATGGCTTTACCCATTCCTGTTTCCTGGAGATGCCAGGGAAATTAAACCCAACTTTTTGTTTATCTCTTCCCCTAAAGGTCTGACTGAATTCCCGCCAGCAGGAAATTTGGAGCATGCCCTAAAGTCTGCTTGGTGATCTTTGGTGCCCATGAGCGTCCTGTGGTAGGCGTCCCATATACGGTAGGACATGCCAGTAGGTGTCATGGTTTGCTTTAGCACCCAAGTCGTGGTTGTGGTGTTATGTTCGGAATTACATCCCCATGGCTTGTGGGGACCTGTTGGCTCCCAGAAGCTCGAGCTGGGGCTCCAGCAGTGAAGCAGCAAAGGGGGGTACAGTTCCCAGGGGAGCTGCAGGGACCTGTTGGCATTGAACAAGGAGACAGGGTGGAAGATGAGTAGGAAGCAAAAGGCGGCGAGAGTTCAAGTTCTTACTGCAGAATGGGTCACCTAAAAATGCCACACGTAAAACATGACACCCAGCTCACCACCAGTCCTTGCCACTGCTCCATCTGCTGTTGGGGCATCCATTTAATATGAGAATTTGGGGGGTGTTGCTGTGGTGGGAAGAGCCTTCCTCCTTGTTAGCTTTCGGTGTCAGCAATGGCACTGAGAAACCTGACCACCTATGTGTTTGTTTGCATTCGTCGTGCATTATAGAATTAGATTTTTTTTAAGTATTATTTTCTGCATGCCTTTTTATTCAGTTGGGGGGACACAACACCCCATGCAGATTTATTTGCCAAGCTATCAAAGTGCAGTTTGAGGTGCCTACGACAGCCTTTGCTGGACGAACCGCTCTCAACCACCCCGTTCCTCGTGAAGCCATGGGAAACAAAAGAAGCTGACGACAGGGGAAGCCCCAACTCCGACAATAAAAATATGTCAGCATGAAAATGGTTAATGGTGAGTATTATAGCTTCAAAAGAGCCCATTGGCTACCCCTAAAGGATGCCCTGCAATTGTTAAACTCATCAGATGCAACTACCCCTCCTCAGCTAGCCCTTACATTTGTCTGGCTAACAGTAAAAAAAATACTATAATAAATCGGTAACATATGTTGCCAGACAAGAATAAGTGATATAAATAAAGAGTCAAGAGACATAGCCCCTCAAGAACAATGTGTAAAGATTTAAACTTTCAATGTATTAGTTAAGCTAGGAACATTTTAGGAGAAACTTGAAAGTGGTGTACTGTTTGTTTATATCATTCCTTCTCTTTTTTTTTTTTTTTCTTATTCCTTTTTTTTTTTCCTTTTTTCTCCTCAGATTGCATTTTAAATCAAAATGTTCTCCATGACTGACTGCTTTGCAGCACTAGGGTAAGTCCCATTTTTCCACAGCTTAAACAAAAAATATGTCTAAGAAATCTATGCTGGAAAAGCATTTTGTTGGGTTTTGGTTTAGGAAATAAACATGATGTTGTTGGGAAGACGGCCTCTTTTCCCGTGCCCCCCCTCCTTCTTTGGTTGTTTTTTTTTTTTTTTTTTTTTTTAAATCCAAATATATGAAATTGTTCATTTGCAAACAGAGCTACTGTCAGGAAAGCCAATTCTTCGTGAAGGTGACAAGTCTCCAAACTTGTAATAAATTAGCAGCAGCAGTATTAAAAAAGAAAGTATAAACCAAAATATGCTTTGAGACTTGGCTGGATATTTTATTTATCTTTTCCTTTTATTGAGACATCCTTTGAAAAATGGCATAAAATAAATAGTTTTACAAAGCGACAATATAATCAATCTCTAAACGAGAAAATAAATCAAGGATTTCATTAACTGCTGGTAGCCAGTTTAAATTGTAGTCTTGTCCATAATGTCTATCTATCTATGTATGTCCAAGTTATATTAAAAACCTTTAAATGGCTTTGTAATATCAGCTACATCTAGCTATTATAATAATTAATGATACTGTTTTATAAATCAATATATGTATTCTTGATAAATTCATATCCAGTTAATGGTGTAATTTAAATAAAAAATTAATGTAATAAAGGACATACTGGAATAGTCAGGAAATCTTTAAAGGTTAAGAGGCAAATTTGTCTAAATTCTTTTCTTTGTACCTATTTTTTGAGAAAGCCTCCATTGAAATGCAGCTGATTGCAGGCTGGCTCCTCGGATCGCACTCTTGCCATTAGTTTTGTATTAACAGTGCTCGGTGAGTTTTTGCAGCCAGAGGAAAGGGGAAAGCTCCTCCAGCAAAATGAATACTTTCCTCCCTGGTTTCTCATCCTGCTGCAAAACTGGGGAGAAAAAAAATATAATAAAAAAAATCATTCCAATGTTTGGACAGAAAGAGAAATAGTAAAAATACCCTTTTTTTAAATCATTCCCTATTGATTCCATATTTGTATGATTACAAATAGAAGGATATTTTTGCTCATTCTATACAGAGTGTCATTAAAAAAGGTAAAATATGAATATTTTTTTCCAGGCATGAAGTGCATTCAGAGGACTGTGAAAACCCTGCAGACTGTTCAGTGTAATAAAAAGCTGTTCTTTATCTCTTGTTTTAAATACAGTTAATCCCGTTTATTCAGCAAACACATCCAAGAGCAACTTGCAGGGGGGAGGAAAAAAAAAAAGGGAAAAAGCTGGAAATTGCCTTTTTGTATTTGCAGTGGTGAGAAACCGTGGCTCTGTTCCTTTGCTTTTATTTATAGTCAGTAACCACAAAATGTGTATCTAACAATAACAGGGGATTTTAATAGGCAATATTAATTGTTCTTCCCCTAACTTTTGATCTTAAATGTTTCAAACAAAGCCTGCTGACTGTTTATACACCAAATCTGTTTAAAGAATATCTTTTTGAAATGATGCAAAACACGACGCTTTGTCATCTGTACTGACACGGTACAGAAATGTCATTTTAATCCATTGAGAGATTTTTTTTTTTTTTGGGGGGTGTGTGTATGTTAGGTTTTTTTCCCCTGAACATTGCTCTGCCTTATTTAGAGCAGCAGCGATCTGCGCAGTTTCTTTTGACACTGATGGGTATTTCAAACCCCTTACGCTGAGGGGAGGGAGGGAGAAAAAGGAATGTGCTGCCAGTCACTGCGGCGATCCGGCTCCAGAAGCCACCGCTTATTTGCTAAAAGTTTACATTTCAAATGAACTTGAAATGTAAAGGTGGGTTATCTCAGTGCTGGGGCTGCGTTATGGAAGGAGGGAGAAAGAAAATCCGGGGGGGACGACGACACCCGTGTGTCAGAGCTTACCCCCGTAGCAGTGATATAGACATTTAAAACCTATTTTGTTTTTTGCTGCAGCTAGGAGCAGGAGATACACAGCCGTTTCTAGGAGGCTTAATTTAGGCTTTATAGGAAAAACATCAAACACAGCTTACAGTAACAGGCCAAAATACATTACACGTTTTAAATATCTTCATTTGGAAACGCGCGTTATTCCCCCCCCCCCCCCCGCCCCCCGCCTTTCCCCTGGGATCGCTAATGTGCCTCTCCCCAGACAAAGCAAGGACAAGCCCCATCCTTAAAAATTATCTGCCTTACAGATCACATTCCCAGGCATGTTCCCCGCTTTTTATTACCACGGATAACCTCTTAATGCTATCACAATTTTATACTTGTTAAGTGGACATCTTCCGTATATTTAACGGCAAACAAAGTGACTTCATTTCGGGGGGTGGGAGGAAGGAGAAATGCTTCGGGATGATTAGAAACATAAGTTCCTATCTTCTGTCACACCAGCCTATCAATTATTCAAAACCCTACTAAATTTAGATGTCTGGTCCTAAAACGTTGTTTGCACTCGTTCCCTGGGAAGATGGAGGCAGCTGATAATTTGGCTAAATTATGCGTTTGAGCCCAATGGTTACAAATGAAAGACTTGGATTCGGCAGATT